>NC_133778.1:50891619-51120127 GCF_003597395.2 Chelonoidis abingdonii | reverse complement strand
AAAAAAATGCCTAAGTGATCAATGAAGTGCAGTGCAAATGTGAAAGCTGCACATAATTTATATAAATACTAGTCTTGTTTTAAAATATGTGAGGCACTAAGTATTGTCCTCAAGGTTACTCTATTCATATTGTTGCTTAAAACTGAAGACACTTAAAAAAAAAAAAAAAAAAAAAAAAAAAAGAAACCGGTGACAAGCAAATACAAACAAATTGTATTTCCCATTGTTTCTGTTTTATGATCCAAGTTGTCATCTCCAGCACAGGCTCGGGCACGATGGAGAGGGGCAGGGAAGTTTGTAAAACACTTGGAGATTTGCAGATATAATAAATGCTAAATGTTTTTTATTGATTTCAGCACAAAGAGACACATACATTGTAAGCAACTTCATAAATCCTAAGTAGGGTTCTGAGCCTTCCAGGTGCTGAGTATCTCTTGAGAAATACCCAGTACATTGTTAGTTTGGGAGCTAAATCAGGAAGGGTGGCCAGGGAGGAGCTAACTAGCGTAGTGAAATGTGCCACCAGCTGTCTCAAAAACTAGATAAATTCCACTTTGTCCCTCTACTTTTTAATAGACATTGGGCACTAACATAGATACATATACATACACAAATTTTTTTTACATTAGTAAATCTCGAAGAGCTTTATAAAGGAGGTAACTATCATTGTCCTCACTTTACAGATGGGGAAACTGAGGCACCACCGTGAAGTGACTTACCTAAGGTCACACAGCAGACCACTGGTAGAGCCAAAAATAATACTCAGGCATCCTGAGTCCCAGCCCAGTGTGCAATCCACTAGACCAAATTGTTTCTCATTAGGGTTTTTGTTGTGTGCAGTGATGTTACTTGCACGTTGTCCTGATGGCAGAAAGTTTCAAGAAGTTGGGACATAGTAGGCAGCCCAAGCGACCTGCAACTTCACTTGATCAGAGAGACATGGTCTGTCCAATGAAGTCCCAAAAGTTGGCAGAGCTGGCTTAGGAGGAGGTGAAACTATGCCCACTAACAGATGTGCTGATTCAGCATTTTATCTGAGTCCTAGAAAGAACTCAAAGCTGCTGTTCTCTGCAGGCTGATCCATAATAGGAGGTGGGGATGGTGGTATTGCTACCTGCCTTGTCTCTAGCCTGTCCTTTTGGGGGGCCAGGTTATGAAGAAAGTTGTGAGGAACCGCATAATTTGCAAGTCTTGAATGTCACTGATTCTTGTCAGTATGTTTTAGGCTAGAATATGTGACAGAGATTGCGATGTTTTCTGTGGTTGATGATCTCACAAAGGCAATGACTGGGTATCCTTTTTGATTATTTTATATCTGTCAGTACTCTGATACCTGTCTGATTTAAAAGAGGACTATGATGGGGTGGATAGGATCACCTTTGATTATTTTCATCCACCTTTCAAAAACAGTGCTGACGTCAGTGATGTTTCTTGCTATGTAGGATTTATTGTATGGGTTCTTCTGGGTTCCCTCTGTCACCTGTCTTATTTAATGTTATGGGAGGCTGTTCGGGAGATGATGAAGTGGTCTGTGATACTGTCAGCATGCAAATGCACAGCTGTACATCTTTTCATTGAATAGAGAGTTTGCAGTGCTTGCACAATTTTTCTTAGTGGGGCTGTACTTGGACTTTCAGAAAGCCTATGACAAAGTCCCTCACCAAAAGTTTTTAAGCAAATTAAGCAGTCATGGGATAAGAGGGACAAATGGTCAATTTCAGGATGGAGAGAGGTAAACAGCAGGGTCCCCTAAGGATCTGTAGTGGGACCAGCACTATTCAACATATTCATAAATGATCTGGAAAAAGGGGTAAATAGAGAGGTGGAAAAGTTTGCAGATGATAAAAATTATTCAAGATAGTTCAATTCAAATCTGACTATGGAGAGGTACAAAGAGAGATCACAAATGGAACTGGTTGACAGGGCAACAAAATGGCAGATGAAATTCAGTGTTTATAAATAGAAACGAATACATACTGGAAAACATAATCCCAACTAAACATAGAAAATGATGGGGTCTAGCTTAGCTGGTACCATTCAAGAAAGAGATCTTGGGGACATTGTGCATAGTTCTCTGAAAACATCCACTCAATGCACAGTGGCAGTCAAAAAGTTAACAATGTTAGGAAACATTAGGAAAGGGATAGATAATAAGACAGTAAATCTCAAAATGCCACCGTAGAAATCCATGGGATGCCTACACCTTGAATACCCTATCTCAAAAAAGATATTAGAAATGGAAAAGGTACAGAGAAGGTCAGCAGAAATGACTAGGGTATGGAATAGCTTCCCTATGAGGAGTGATTAAAAAGACTGGACCTGTTCACTTTGGAAAAAGAGACGATGAAGGGAGGAATATGATAGAAGCCTCTAAAACCATTAATGGTGTAGAGAAAGTGAATAAGGAAGTGTTATTTATCCCTTCACATAACACAAGAATCAGGGGTCACCTAATTAAATAAATAGGCAGCAGATTTAAAACAAACATAAGGAAGTGCTTCTTAATACAGTGCAGTCAACCTAAGGAACTTGTTGTCGGGGATGTTGTGAAGGCCACAAGTATAAGTGGGGTAAAGAAAGAATGTAGATAAATTCATGATGGATAGCTCCATCCCTGGCTATTAGCTAGGATGGTAAGGGACACAATCCCATGCTCTGGGAGTTCCTAAACCTGTGACTGCTGGTTGCTGGGATGAACAATGAGATGTATCACTTGAAAACTGCTCTGTTTCTGTTCATTCCCCTTGAAGCATCTGGCATTGGCCACTGTTGGAAGACACGATCCTGGGCTAGATGGACTATTGGTCTGACCTAATATGGTCATGCTTATGTTCTTCACTGGGCAGTTAACAGGATTTTAAGATCTTGCCGATTCTAACAACGTCTTATCCAGGTAAAACTCTTACTGAGGTATTGAGACATATGTCTGTTGAAAAAATATGCTTTCTTTTCTATATTCAGAAAAAAATATAACTCACTGTGTGGTTTTTATTTATCAGGTTTTCCCAGAGTTTTTTTTCCTTGGACTTCTGTGTTGTTGTGAATTATTCTAAAATATTTATATCTGAATATTTTGAATATAAAAAGTTTCTAATTTCATGCTAAATGAAAACTTTATTTTACAAAGCTAAAAGGGAAACAATGTATACTAGGAGAAAATTAGAAAGTTAGAGCTATCGAAGATCTAGAATGGAAGTTGAGTGGGTGGAGTTGGTGGTTGGAGCAAGTGGTGTGTCTACTGGTTAGAATCAGCTGTTATTGATCACTGCTTTTTACATAGTTAAAGTGATAGGAAACAAGCAGCTGAATGGATGGAAGTAGTGAAAATAGATAATTCTTTTAAAATAAAATGTAAATATTTGAAGGTAATGCTATGGAGCCAAATAAAGATTTGTGCTTGTCTGAAATGCAGAAAAAATATAAAATCATCACTGATAAAGTTTGCAAGTGACACAGAAATTGGAGGAGTGGTGTATAATGAAGAGGACAGGTCACTGATAACCGAGCAATCTGTGTTGCTTGATAAACTAGGCACAAGCAAATAATATGCATTTTAATACAGCTAAATGTAAATGTATACATCTAGGAACAAAGAATATAGGCCATACTTACGGGAGAGGACTCTATCCTGGGAAGCAGTGAGTCAAAAACATTTGAGGATCATGTTGGGTAATCAGTTGAACATTAGCTCCCATTGTGATGCTGTAGCTAAAAGAGCTAATGTGATCCTGGGATCCCTAAACAGGGAAATCTCAAGTAGGAATAGATACCTGTATATACTTTACATATATATTTGGCTTTGGGGCGACTGCTGCTGGAATACTGTATCCAGTTCTGGTGCCCATAATTGAACAAGGATGTTAATAAATTGGAGAGGGCTCAGAGAAGAGCCATGAGAGTGATTTAAAAGATTAGAAAACATACTTTATATTGAAGGATTCAAAGAGCTCAATCAATTTACCTTAACCAAGAGAAGGTTAAGGGGTGACTTGATTACAGTCCATAAGTATCTACATGGGGAACAAGTATTTAAGAATGGTCTCCTAAATCTAGTAGAGAAAAGTATAACACGATCCAATGGCTGAAATTTAAAGCTAAACAAATTCAGACTGGAAATAAGGCGTAATTTTTTAATGATGAGAGTAATTATCCATTGGAACAATTACCAAGGGTTGTGGTGGATTCTCCATCACTGGCAATTTTTAAATGAATATTGGATGTTTTTCTGCAAGATACGCTGTAGGAATTATTTTGAGAAAGTTCTATGGCTTGTGTTATACAGAAGGTCAGACTAGATCAGGGGTTCCCAACGCGGTGCCCGCGGGCACATCTAAATGTGTGTTGCATTAAAATAATGGAAAATGTGAAAGTAAAATCATGGAGGACAGGACAGTTGAATTCAGAATTTTGGGGGTTTTATTTTACTTTCACGCCAGTCAAGCCAGCTGAGCATCAATTAAGTGTGTGTTTTGCACATTCAGTTGTTTTGCTCAAAATATATAATGGGGTAGGTGCTGAAAAAGCAAATTATTTGATGAAAGTATATTGTTACCTAGAGGCAGATGCAAAAACAGTAGTATCTAGTTGGCAGACAAGGGACATTATTCTTATCTTGTGTTTTACTTACAGAATTGCAAGCTTTTCATTTTGGACAGTGTTTGCATTTTAATGTTTGAAGCATAAATATGCTAATAAGGTGAATTATATAACGTTTTGTGTTTCACTTAATGCAAGGTTCATGTATAGGTTATTCCCTTCACTTTTTTCCCCCTCAGACTGATGTTTGGCTTGTTTTTCTGGGTAGGGAATAGCCATAAGAATCCTGGTGAGACAAAAGAGAGAAATGATAGCAAAGAGATTTTAATATTATGAGTTACAATCTTTTGGAGCTTTCCTTTTACCTTACATGACCTGAATGCCTGGAAACCAGTCATGTCATTTAAAAACATTTTGTGCATCCTTTAATCCAGTGATATTTAACCCTCTGGGACTAGCCTTCATGTACTGATTCTGAGGCATACATAACATTGACCATATGTGGTCTGTGTATATATGTATTTCAGTTTTTTCATGGACAAGTATTGAAGTGATAAGTATGAGTTAGTAATCACTGCGGGACTGACTTGTGCAATGATCCAGAAAACTTAGGTACACTAAACTGTGATCTCTGATTGTATCATAAATCTGAGCAATGCTTGCAGCAAGTAGAACATATCTAACAGGAAAATATTAATTCCCAGATCCCTAAGCAGGAAAATATTAATTCCCAGATCCCTAAGCACATGTGATTTATATCCTTTGTGCAAGTGAAGCATTTTTATTTTCTTTTTAAAATATTGTATCTTAAATGTAGCTTAGAAGGAGTAAGCGCAAGTTAACCTTTAGGTAATTGTAGTAAAATGAAAGCACAGCCATGGCAGGCACTGATTTATTGCATCCTGCAAAATCCATGAACATTGTTTAGACATTTGTATGGAGGAGGAGAATACTTCCATTTCCTCACAAAGTGATTTTAATGCTATAGTGGCTATTTTTATCTCTTCAGTGCTGCAATGCTCATGTCACATTCTGTGTGGGATGCATTTTTATCACATTAACATTGAGAATAGTCTTGAAGGTGTGGATTCTACTTTGCAAATAAAGTATTGAATTGCTCCCTTCAAGGGAAAGGAAAACTCCACAAGGAGATCTGTGTGAAATTTCTCTTCTATCATCCTGTCCTTGATGAGAGTATAAATTGGAGCAGCGTGAAGTCATGATTTTACTCTTCTTGTATACTGTGTTTCTTGCTGCTTTTCACAAGTGTGAACTGTAGATTTCCTTGGCAAAAAATACAGAAAGTATTTTTGGCTAAAATGGCATCCTAATATGTGTATAAAGAGAATAGCTTCTATGTAGGCTTGGAAAGATTCTGTTTAAATGGTTAATCATCAGTGAATGTCAATTTTATCTGACATGCAGAAATTGACAAAAAATGCATCAGTATAATCAGGAAGCACAGCCCTCCCTCTGCATCTTTCACCTACAGGGATATAGTATCCTGTTCCTCACATGTGTATAGGGCGCCCCCTGGAACCCCACTGTCACTGGCCCCATTTGCTCACTCACCAGCTGGGCGGGGCCTAGTGGTGAAGGTGCAAAGTTTCATCGCTACTTGTTAGGTGCAACCCTCCAGGAGGGACTTAAACCATTTTAGTGCCTGACCCTGGAGCTGAGCCACCTCTCTCACGTGACACAGCAGAATCTTATGGTCAGCAGTGCTGAAAGCTGCAGAGACGTCCAGGAGGATATCCTCTCCCTGTTGACTGCAGGAAATCATTCATCAGTGTCACCAAGACAGTTTTAGTTCCATTTCTGTTTCAGTTGTCATCTGTAAGTTCAGGTAAATAAGAGTTATTAAACTTCTGTTTATCAAACGTATTCTCTTAAAGTCTGTATTACGTCATCTGTTGGGGTCCGGGTGGAATGGGTTAACCACGTGTAGGAATTGAGTCTAACAAGTAAGTTTTTTATAATTTGCTATGAGATTGTGGTCCAGCCATTATATAGTAGTTTGTTTTCAATGTTAATGTGCTTTACCATTCAGATTCTGGATTACATTGATTTTGGTAAAATTCTTTAGCTGGAATTTATAATCAAATGGCCAGCCATCTTTTTAGAGTTCTTAGGATCTGTAAATATTGATTTTTTTGGTATTTAATGATTTAACTCCAATCCTATATTGAGATTAACTTCATTGGTTTGTTGAATTGATCTGATAGCTGTAATACTTTTAGTGTAGTTTAATATTATTAACAGTAGCTTTGTTTGTTTTCCTGTTTTGAATTTTAATAAAATAAAACAGATAAAATAAAACATTTCTTTCAATAAAGCAATGTGGGTATAGAATCTTTGAGGTGGGATACCAGCTTGTCAACTTAAAAGCTTGATCAGTTCCCCCTAATTAGTCTTTGGTTTCCCAATGACTTAATGAGTTACAGATTTCATTATATGAGCACGGGAAAAAGACATAACAATACTAAGAGTATTCCTACATTGGAGTGGAAGGTATCTCCTTGAGCTGGCAAGCACATACCCTGCTAGCACCAAGTATAGCCATGGCAGTGTGAGTGGTGGGAGGCGCTAGCATCCTCAAGTACGACCCCATCCAAAACCCTGTCTACATACTCAGGAATGTTAGCCCCTCCCACCACTCGCACTGCCTTGGCTACCCTTCTATTCTTCGCATAGTAGCTCAATCACAGAGAACTGGAGTATGGCTCCTTGAACTGGAAATTATATCTTCCAACTCCAGTGTATACATACCCTAAGGTTTCCATTGAGATGGACATTGACCACTAGCAATCTTACAAAAGCAATGAGCATTGTAGGGATCGGACATCCTATTCCCTTTTTGTAATGGGGTAATGCCAGCGTATCAGTATTCTCCTTTTTGATTTGTAAATTTTCATGAGACTTTCTTTGAGAAATACGGAAAATAAAACTAGTAAGTACAGTGATGCAATTTTGTTGGTGCCTTGCCTCCCACATCTTGGCAAAGAAGTGGGGAAAACCATCTTGACTAGACAGATGATTCTGGAATTTAAGCTTTATTACATTAGCTTCTCCATTTCTGCACAGAACCAGTCTTTCTTTCACCACTCCTTTTTTGCTGGGTGGTGGTGGTTTCCATTGTTGAGATTAGAATGCTTAATAATGTTGTTCATCTCTAAACAAAAATCAGTCACATGACTAAGGTAGGTGTGAGAAGCTGTAGAGACAGTGTTATGACCAGCTAGATTGAATTTCTTAAGTGATGCATCTCTTTATATGGTAGCACAGTTAGTTGTGTCCATTGACGAGTCTTTGATTAGAACAGATCCTCATATTCAATATGTTGCAGTGCATGCCAGGTTTAGCATTGACAAACCTGAGTTACGTATCAGCAGGAAATAGTAAATCTTTTATTGTATGTGGATCTATGTCCTGGCAAAAACTTCGCATTAGGTGCTCATAAGGATTTGGTGTTTTCAGTAGTTAAGGTCTCTGGTATCTGTCATCTGTGAAAAAGAAGCAATATCTTGAAAACTTACAATGCTATGCCCAGGTGAAAACTGTTTGAAGAACTGTCAACCTTCAATCCGTTTTTAACAGGGATGGTGAAGCCAAATCCCAAGGGCTATTGCTGGAAACTTCAAAAGTCAGGTTTTACTAGCTGTGCATGGCAAAGGACCAAAGATATTTATTTGTATATTTTTTGATCAGTAACACAGTAGTATCATCTGTGGTGATAGAACAGTAAAATTTTGCTGTGAACAGGGAGTCAGCTAATACTTTGCCTTTTTTCCCTGTGGAAATATTTCAGAGTCCTTTGTTCTGGTGTGACACAGCCTACAGAATCTTGCACATGCTGGCGCATACAATGTATTATGCGCCACATAGACTACAGTGTGTGGAGGGTCAGGAGTTATCTGTAACAGTGTTTTCTTAATGGTGAGTCCCAGGAAGGTTCTAGATTAACCCATCACTGAGAGCGAGCCTGTCTCGCACTCATTCAACAGCAGCCTTCTGTCCCACAGGCTGGGCCTGACCTCCTATTCCAGGCATTGCGACCTGGTGCAGGGGTTCGCGGCACCGCTCAGGTTTGAAAGCTCACCCGTATCATTACAAATGCCCTTTTGCTTTGGTTCTTCCTTCAGGTCAACATGCTGTTGCAAAGAGCATCATTGATTTGATCACTCTGCAGCCACCACTGCCTCAAAGATTGGAGTGCTTTGCCTGGACTGGCAGGGAGAAGAGGGTCTCCGCTTCCCTTGCGGGTTGGCAGACAAAGCGGCTGGGATTGGGAGACAGGGAAAGGCATCACCTGAACTAGTGGTTGGGCAAATGGGCACCTGGAGGAGGATATATAAACTCTGTCCCTCCAGCTGGAGCCCCTCTTATACCCCAATTATCAGCTCCTATCTGAGGAATTATTGTAGGACCATTTGTTGCTCTGCTGTGGGCATTGCACTAGTGTCTTTTTTGGGTACCGGGAAGACATTTTTCCTCAAGGCCATATTGGCTGAGGTGAGAGGGGAAGGTGTTTTTTGCCTTCCCCACAGCAGCTTGGACCCAGTGGGGTAGGTCAGGAGATAAGGTTCAAGTTACTGCAGGTGATAGGTGTCCAGTTCAGGTGCTTGTCTGGTTTCCTGATAAACCAGAACTAGAAGTGGACTTAGGGAAAGGTATTCCCTAAAAAGCTGTGCAGTGGGAGTTGGGGTTGCTAAGGGAGACAACCCTCTCTCCCCAGACTCTCTTAACTCTCATAGGGGCGGCATGTGGAGGGGTGGGGGAATGACAGCAGCCCTCCAGCAGGTGGAAACAAGGAAGGAATCATGACATGTACAAGTTATTGTTGGATAGTTCCCAGACATGTTAGTTAATAAGGCTGCAGCCTAACTAAAACACTTTTCTTGCATCTTGTCTTTCTTTCCTGCATTTTCAGGACAAACACTAGTGCTAGCCAAAGATTCCAGTGGAAGCCAGTGAAGGGCATGTTGTATTAATTTATATGGAAAATATATAGGCCCAAACAGTCAAAGGTGTTAACATAACCCCATCACTTTCCAACATTTAAACAAGGTTTGGGGCTTGGTAACAGAGGCTTCAGCCTGCTTAGTACATGGTGCAAACACCATTAAAAATCCTTTAAACCTTTTATTAAAAGTACAGGGGAGAAAAAAGGAGGAACAATTTAAAGCATTTGAAATGTGAAATATTAACTAATTTTTTAATTTTAACAACAGCTTTTTAGCTGGAAAGAGGTTTCAGAAGGAAAAAAACCTCCTTGTTAGCCTTTTAGATTATTTTAAAAATGGTAATAACTGTCCTTTTGTGGAAAAAGAGAAGAAATTAATTGAGATGGGCTGGAACAGTTGTTGCTGTTAAAGTTTGATCCCGTTTCCTAGAAGAGAAAACGAGAGAGAGAGATACACACACACACGCACGCGCAGACAGCAAAGATAGAAAATTCAGCATCTATGTCTGTTGTAAATTGTCACTTGTAACTTCACTGCTGGAAAAACACAAGCACAGCACATGATTTTATCAGCCACTTTAAGACCTGGCAAACTTGTGTCAGCATTGGGCTGTTTAAGGCATTGCTTTTACCTGCCTCTTTCTGACCACATGCTCACAGCAGTTTTGGCTTGCTAAGCCACTCTTATTAGAGAGAAGGAAGAACAAGAGAGATAGGAAGGAAAAGGAGACACTGTGGTGAGAGGGACAAACAAAGTCTCATATCCCAGGTGGTGTTGGGGATTTAGTTGGAGTCCATGGAGGTGCAATGTCATATGGGTCTCTCGATCTGGCCCAGTCTGGTTGGGACATCTCTCACAAATAAGATGAAGAGGGCCCAAGGTCTCCGGATGGGTTGGGGTAGTAGCCATGATGGTGAGGCTCATTCCAGTAGCCAATCTCTATCTTTAAGGACTCCAAAAGGGAGTGGTGGGTGGAATAGCCCATTCACTCATTATTTTGTCTGCCAATAAATTTTTGGTCCTCAATTCTTGTTTACCAGGAATGATCATAACAAAGTCCTTTAATTTTATCAGTAGGTCTTTTTGATGGGACTAACTCATTCTTTCTGTGTCTCTTTCACACCTTTTCTCATTAATATTTGTTGTTATAGATTATTGTGACATTTTATAAACTTTCAGTTTTCACAATTGAGCTCACCATTAGAGTAAATGTTTAAGTCCAATTATTACAACAGGAGGAATGCAAATCCCTTCATTGGGTGTAAAGTCAAAATATACACCTCAGGGAGAGTCTGCTGTACTCATTAATTAAAACTGTAGCTCTTCTTCATTAACAGATGAAAATTAACTGGGATAAAATAGTATAGAAATGTATTTCAAAAAAAAACATACATAAGTCACCTACATGGGAAGAAATATTTGATAATGGGCTCTTTATTGTAGTAGAGAAAGGTATTACACAATCCAGTCACTGGAAGCTAAGGCTAAGCAAATTGAAACTGAAAATAGAGCATCATTTTTTAACAGTGAGGGTAATTAACCAGTAGAACAATTCACCAAGGATTGTGGCTGATCAGATGTCTTTCTGAAATATATGCTGTAGGAATTGTTTTCAGAAGCATTGTATTATACAGGTCAAACTAGATTATCACAATGGTTCCTTCTGGCCTTCTAATTTATGCATATAATTACATCTTAGATTTGAAATAGGATATACACAGTTTGAGTTTATTTCTATCCACTGTTGTTGAACTGTTCTATTAAGTATGATAGATAGTTATTACGTGTGAAAAATATTTTTCTCCCTGCCATGAGATGTTTGTTTGTTTCATATTAATGTACAGTATCCAAGGAACATTGTTTGATCTAAAAGCTCAAATTCTGTAGTATGCAATTGATGGACCACATTGAAGAAACCTCAATCTGACTACCAGATTTGTCCCTGCAAAGAAGTGTGAGCTCAGAGATAGAATTTAGATGCCAGATTACTTGAATGTACATTTTTAGGGTTTTATATAATATATATATATATATATATATATATATATTACTCCTGAGGGAATTCTGTGCCAAAAAAATTAAAAATTCTGTGCACAATATCTAAAATTCTGCAAAATATTTGATTTTCAATTATTCTGGTAAGTTTTTTCAAAATACCTGTCAGCAAGAAATACAAACAACACAGAAGATTCACGGAATGTTTTTTGGCAAATAGATTCCTTACTAGGCATCTTAGCACAACTGTATGGCTTCACAGAGCAGATGGGAAGAGTAATATTTCCATCTATGTCAAGGACAGAAGATATTAAGGGTATGTCTACGCAACAAAGAAAAACCTGCAACAGGCCATTCCAGCCAACTTGGGGCTCAGGCTGTGGGGCTGTTTCATTGTTGTGCGGACTTCTAGAGCCGGAGTTTGGGACTCTCCTACCCTGCAGGGCTGTAGAGCCTGGGCTCCAGCCCATCACTCTATGGTCTGGGTCCTGGGGGAGTTTGACTTAGTGGGGTAGGGGGGAAGTCTGGGTTCAGGCAGCTTGGTGGGGTTGTCCACATGCAGAGGGGTGGGGTTTGACAGGGTGGGAGTTCCAGTTCAGGGGGGGACTAGTGGAGAGGTGGTCAGGGGGTGGGGGTGAGGGCCTGGATAAAGAGGGTGGGGCTTGGCAGGGGTGGTTTGGATTTGTGTGGGAGTCCAGAAGCATGGAGGTTGGGTAGATGGGGGCAGGTCCCCATACAGTGACTATGGCAGGGGAGCAATGGTGGCAGAAAGTGGAGGAAGGGTGTGTGGAGTTTCCTGGAGCCGGAGGAGGTTCCCGGAGTGAGTTTGACCTGTCCTCAGCCCCAGCCCCAGCTCCAGCCCCAGCCCTGAGAATGGCTCGTGAAGGGGAGAATAGACTTCTGCTCCCCACTTCCCCCCCACCGCTTAGCCAGGTCTAGGAGCTGGATCTTGCAGTGGGGTAGGATCCACTGGCTGGGGCATCTCTAGCCCTGTCCCTCTCCGTCTCCAGGCGCACCAAAATAGCGAGAGGGATAGAGTCTTGCATGCATGCCTAGCCCCGCCCTCCGAAGTAGTGATTTACATCTCCCCCAGCTGTTCCCGATGTGTCCCCTTCCCTTGGGACCACTACCTGGGAGGTGGCCATGAATCAATTATTGTGCAGAGAAAGACTAAAATCTGTGGGGCACATTCTATGATTGCAGAGTGGTGGAGAATTCCCCCAGGGGGAATGTGCCAGGGCTTGGGTCTTTCGTTATGGGAGGAGCGCTGTGGCTGTAACCAGGAACAGGGAGTTCCAGTACATCCCCATAGCTAAAGCTCTGAGACCCGGCGACTGCCATGGGGCTGAAGCCAGGAACGGAGCTGCGGAGCTGAAGCCTTGATTCCCGGGAACCCCCATGGGGCTGAACTGTGGGTCTGAAGATGAGAATGGAGGCACGGAGTTGAAGCTGAGGAATGGAGCTGCAGGACTGAAGACTGGTGCCCCAGGGCTCCACCCAGGTCTAAAGCCCGAAGCACCGATGCTTCCAAGGATCAGAAGCCCCAAGCCTCTCCTCTCCCCACCCCCGCTTAGTCCTAAGCCTCCCACCCTGCGGCTGCATCCCCAACCCCTGCCCCCCATGGCTCTGCCGGGGAGAGTCTGGGGGTGTGGGAGGGGCCTGGCATCTCATGTCCCCCCAACCTCCTAGCTGGGCATGGAGCGGGCGTCCCGCACTCACCCCCATACCTGGGGGGGAGCCCACGTGTCCAGGGGGTCCTGCCCCCCATCGATCCGGCGCTGCACAGACCATATGCTGGGGTCCTGCCCCCCATGTGTCTGCCCCCCCCCGGACCTGTGCTGGGGTCCTACCCCTCCCCCCACCTTTCTGAGCGCCCCCGGCCCTGTGCTGGGCTCCTGTCCCCTGTGTCTCTGCGCCCCCCACCCTGTGCTGGGGTCCTGCTCCCCATGTGTCTGCCCCCCCGCCCTTTGCTGGGGTCCCACCCCCTGTCTCTGACCCCCCGCCCCCCAGGCGGTGCCCATCATCTCGCAGCGCCGGCGGCTGGAGAAACAGGGGGAGCTGGCCGAGGTCCTGCCCCGGGGGTCCCTGTTCGGCACCAAGCCCCGGACGGTTCCCATCCACCTCTTCCTCTTCAGCGACCTGCTGCTCATCACCCAGCGCAAGAGGTGGGGCCGGGGGGGCTGAGGGNTATTCACCCACGAAAGCTCATGCTCCAAAACGTCTGTTAGTCTATAAGGTGCCACAGGATTCTCTGCTGCTTTTACAGATCCAGACTAACATGGCTACCCTTCTAATACTTGACTGCATATAAGGAAAATTCTGTCAGTTAGAAATTTTTCATTGGTTCCTAAATTGCATGAGGCTTTGTAAAATGAATGAACTGCTCATGAGTTCAGAGCAGGCATTTTTACAGTTATAAAGAAAATAAGATCTTCATAGATTTAAACACACACATGCAAGCAGATTTCTTTCCCATATTGCTCCAGCAGGCACATGGAAGTATCCTGCTAACTGACATGAATCTGTCTTTAGAAGAGATTCTAAGTTAGTGTAATGAACAGATCATTAAGTATTTAATTTTTTCCTTCTCTACATTGATTCACTAACTGTTTACTGCAGTTCAATATGTGAGTCTTGATTTATGTAGTGTAATCTGTAGAAATATAAATCAAGTGAGCCTGCTGTCTTCAAGCATAGTTTACAAGCCTCTATTCAGCAAAGCACTTAAGCACAAGCGTAATCTTAAGCATGTGCTTCAGCCCATCCCGGGATGGAGTGATTTAAATCAAAGTGATATAGGTAATTTATCTTATTCATGGTTTAAATCAGCAAGCAGAACATTTGATTTAAGTAATTGATTTTAATCTTGTTTTGTATTCACACCTTTTTGTTATTTTCTTAAACAAAGGGTGATTCACATGTTCATTTGCAAATAACTATAGCCTTTACACTAAATTTGGTGCTTCTTCTTGCTAAGCAGGAGGATTCATCACATCTATACATATTTACTTAAATCATTATATAGCTTAATTTACCTACTCAAAGTCTTACTTTTATATCTATTATTATGTTAGAAAAATGCCAATGATGCATTTCTTATTTACTAGATGACTAATTTTTTTACTTCTCGTGTGTCAGTCTCTATTGAATGGAAATTCAATTAAAAATGCCCCAGAACAGAATTTTAATTGTTTTTATTATTATTAATCTACCTTAAATATGCTAGAAACATAAGGAAGGAAAAGATTATCTAATAATTTATCAAACATTTAAAACTAACTGGTTAATTTAAACAAAGAAAGTATTATCTGTAGTTAGTGCAATGAACTGTTTGTTTCTGGTCAGCGTGTCCTTCAGGGTTTTAGAACTAGTAGATCTCATCATTTCACACCAAGTTTTCATTCATAGATTGAAAGAGGAAAATGAGCTTTCCTGTTTTTTCAGCTTCCAATTGGTTTCTTACCTTTGAATGAACTAGTCATTGAACTGAACTGATTGAATAAACTGAAATGAAGAAAATATTCACTTTGTACCTGTAGAAGAGGCTACTGCGGTCTAAATCTGTTTTAGCACTTCAGCAGACTGAGGTGCTCAGCCAGTGACTTCCACCAGGTCAGTGGTTTGCTTTCTTGAAAACTTGGCAGCAAACATGTACCACTTAATGTGATTTTTTTGTATTTTATTTAAAAGATTTTAATAGCTTATAAGTAGTTTAGGCCTTATAGAGATTGTCAATTTCTAATTCAGTTTTTAATAGGTTTATTTTTAATCAATAAATCTGTATTTAATTTAAATAAAATCTGATTATAAAATGTAACTTTTTATTTTTTTCAGTAATCATTTTTTATGTACTGTGGTCCATTCTTATTCAGCAAAGCACTTAATCATGTGGTTAACTGTTTGGCTGAATCAGGAATATGTTGTGTATCATTTTAGAAAAAAATAGCATACTTTAACATTATTTACTGAACTTGCTATGAGTAGAATACGTAAGTATTGAAAATATAGTACTGGGTTGTAGTAAAGATGTCTGTCTTTTTGTAATTGTCCATTTTAAAAAATACTATACCTGTTGTATTTCAACTGGTTAGTATTCTTCTAAATATTGTACTTAGTGAATCATAATAGGGAATCATTTGCAGAAAGTTCCAAGAATGCCACGTTATATGGATGGGACATGTCTATCTGAATGCTCCGACTTCCCCTAGTATTTACTTGGATTGTTATTAACAGTGGCTGGCAATGATTTCCATCCAACTATAAGGGAGAAACACTGGAGGATAGTTGAGTTAGAAGAGAGCAACCACACTTCTAAGAGGTCTGTGTTTGCCTGAGATATTATTCATATACTGAGGATTTACCTGAATTATTGTTGACTAGAATGATAGTGGCAATTTCCTTTGAACATGAAGAGGGAAGCCCATGTTAAAATCTTTCAGGTGTTTGCATGCATTTAGAATTGTTATGACTTTTTATGAGTTGCTGAAAAGAAAATAAGATTTTTTTCCATATGCTCTCAGTATTAATGTAGATATTTAGTTAATGTTTACCATTTTCAGATTAGCATGCTTTAGAATATTTTTGTTGTTTTTTTTGAGAGAGAATTTTTCAGAAAATATTTTACTATCTGTATTGAAATGACCAAATTCAGGCAATGTTTTACACATTGGTGCAATGAATCTATGATCACTCGCATGGTGCTTGGAGACATGAGTGTAGTGAGGTTGTTGGGGAGGCCATTTCAGAGCCGTGCTGGTATTGCCCATACACCAAACATTGAAATATTGCTCCGAAAGGACTGTTCTTGGTCCAGAGATGGGTGAAGCTCTAACTTTCAGGAATAAAATAGTTTTTGTGGAATTTCACCTGAGTAATCCTTGCTCATGAGAAATGCATGTGAAACCTAGTTTTGTAAGTCTTATGGAGTGAGTCTAAAAGAAAGCAAAAAATGAAACCATCCATTGGAGGACATTACCCTACAGAACTTTGTCTCCAGCAGTTATTTGTGCTATTGTGTGGCAGTGGGACCTATAAGAGGAGCAAGGTAGGTCAGGGAGAAGAAGGGTAGGGTAACAGAACATGACAGGATTTCTAATTTTCTTTAGGCTTGTGCTGCTGCTGTATGGAGTTTACATGCTGAGATTTTTCTTCAGGCTTATGTTAGGTTTTTATCTGGTGTCTAAGATAGATACTACATCTTCTGCTGTGCAGAAGAGACTATATTGACTGTTGGGGAAAATTAGTTTTCTATTTCAAAAGAAGAAACTCTCATTGCTCTATTTCTTTGACTACAATTTGCCTGATGATATGAGCATTTTTTGCTTCCTCTCAAGACTAAAACTGGTGGTTGCTGAAATACAAATACTCTGTAACTTATACAGTGCAGAGCAGAATGTGTGGCAGCTCTCTTTTATGTTACTGTGCACAGGGTATAACAGGGTGTATTTTGATCCACTGGGTAAAAAGTTCTGCTTAGAGAGGGGAAAGTAGAAGCCCAGGGTTTTGAACAGTAGCAGCTGCAGAATGGCTCTGCTGATATTCCATGGCCTTGAGAAGAAGGAGTTCTGACCACTGTGACCAATGCCTGAGCAAGGGCCTTTCAGTGCATTTTTATCTAAGTTTCTTTGCACTGCAAACCTTGAGTTGTGTAATGTAATGAAATCAGTCCTGGTCGGGGAGAGAGTTGTCGCACTCAACATTACTGATACTGGTTTACGTCACACCCAGTGTACCCTCTGGCTGATTTTATGGGTGGTATTGACAGGGTGTAGAGCAAGGTCACATCCTGATGCAGGGTTTTAGGCAGCTGTGGGGGAAGGGGTATGTGTGTATCTGTCATAGGAGCATTGTGGGGATGAAATTGGAGGAGAAGAACCTGCATGACTCTTCCCTCCTCACCAAATAGATTATTATTAAAATATTATTAAGCCATTTTGATGTCTTTAAGTTATCAAGGTATATTAGAAGAGGGCAGAATGGCAACAAGCACTTTTTGCTACACTTTTCCGTAGTAGCATAATTTGAGGGATTTGTTTTAGATTAATGTCAGACTTCTTCAGCTATTTACAGCCTTTAGAGTGTGTCCCTCAAGCAAAGGGGTCTTTGTCTAGCTAGCTGGAAGAAAAGGGGTATTGCCCCTTTAGCGGTTCCCTTACATTAGCTGGGAGAAGGGAAAGTTTACAGGGATGGAAAGGAAGGGCAGGAAGCAGTTGGGGCCAGGTAAGGAGAAGGTACTGAATTATGCTTCCTGCTGACCAGAAGAGTGGGGGGTTAATAACATCCCATGAAGTCCTAGCAAGGCCTTTTTTTACTGGGATCAGGTTGGCAGCAGCAACCCACTCTCAAATTTGGCAGGAGAATCTGGTTCCTCTTTGATCCACTGCATACATTATATTAGTTGCCCTTTTCCTTGTAGGTCTGGAAAGGAATTTTTCCCATACTGCCAGATTAGGGGGAGTGGTTTTTTCACTTTCCCCATAGCAGGTCTGGGACCCAGTGGGTGGAAGCAGAGGGATTGGTTTATGATGTTGCAATTTAGTATGTAAAACCTTATGGCAGATATCCTGTGCAGGTAGTCTGTATGGAAGAGATATGGATATTGGATAAAATGGATTAGAAAAGGATTTCAAGGAAAGCATTCTTTAAGGTAGCTAAATAAGGTGGTTTGTGGTTCATATGCCTGGAATTGTGGGGTGCCAACCCCCTCCTCTTGCAGTGCTCTTTCACCTTATGCAAGGGAAGGATAGCTGGGCAGGGGTGATGGAGCAATTTGTATATTGGGGGTGCTGACAGCCATTAGACCTGTATATGCTGGAAACCACTTCAAGATGGGGTGTGGCCGCACCGCTAGTTCACGCACCTTTGTAGTTGGGACCTGGCTGGGGATTATTCGGAAATGTTTAAGGAAAGGAGGGTGCAGCAGCGCAAAAGTAAGGGAGGCAGTACTGCAACCCCTTCAAAAAGCTTGTAACCCCCCCACGACTCCTTTTGAGTCAGGACCCCTACAATTACAACACCATGAAATTTCAGATTTAAATATCTGAAATCATGAAATTTATTATTTTTAAAATCCTATGACTGTGAAATTGACCCAAACAGACCATGAATTTGGTAGGGATCAGAGACAGAAAACCTACATCATGATGTGATCTTCCACCTATTTCTCATCCATATTCTGTGTATGTCAGACCTGTACGTACAAGGTCTGAACTACACCTCTACCTCAATACAACGCTGTCCTTGGGAGCCAAAAAATCTTACCGTGTTATAGGTGAGAAACTTCATTATAACGAACTTGCTTTGATCCACCGGAGTGCGCAGCCGCCGCCCCACCCCCCGGAGCACTGCTTTACCTCATTATATTCGAATTTGTGTTATATTCGGTTGCATTATATTGGGGTACAGGTGTATCTGTATAATATTTAATCTAAGCTTTTTGAGAGAGGAGCTGCCTTTTCTTACACATCTGTATGCTTCCAAGAAAATCCAGCATTCTGTAAATAATAATTACAATCACAATCCAGATTAGGCTAATTCACAAATAACAGTTGGGGAGAGACAATGGGTCTGTACTGATGTATTTTAAAAGGTCTTGCTGTAGATACAGATTAACTTTCTTTGCTTAGTATTTATTATTGTTTCAGCTGCAGTGAAATAAAAACTTCAAGCTCATTGATAAAGAAGTTAAATATTTGTCTACTTTCACTTCAGGTACTTACAAAAGCTATGTCCTTAAAATGTGCTGTGGGTAGACAGAGGTACATTTTTAATTGTTGAACATGAAATAATTTTATTGTAAAAGGGCTAGAGAAATAGTAGGCCAGCTCTAATTGTGTCTCTTACTGCCAGCTCAGGGATGTGACTCCCACTATTTTTAGTCATGGGGGTTCTTTTACATACCTTGGGGAACACTGATTAAAACCAAGCAAAAGAATCACAATTATTAACCATAGCCATTATTTAGGAACAAGAAAATATTAAACAAAACATATGATAAAGAGGTTACTGTAGTGATATGTTTGTAGAAGATTATAATTTAGAGCCTCTCTCATAAGGGACAGTATTATGAACATAGGAATTTGGAGATATGTCCTGAAGGTGGGGGTTGGGAGCTCCGCATGGCTGTGTGCATGTGCAGCAGTTTGCCAGAGACCCTCTCCAGTTTGTTTTATTAAAGTTTTATTCCTTTCTCTTTCGCTGGTTTGTTATTTGGTGAACTGCAGGATCGTTACTGCTACTTATATTGAAATCTCTTTGTCTCTGTGGAGAGCTGTAGCCAGAGATTACATCTCTGAGAATGGGGCTGCCCTAGTGAAGCACTTTTCTTTTGGTACATATTGTTGCCAACCCTCCTGGATTGGCCTGTAGTCTCCAGGAATTAAAGATGAATCTTTAATTAAACATGGTCATGTGATGAAATCTCCAGGAATACAAACAGCCAGAATTGGCAACCCTATTGGTACGCTGAAACCAAGGTCTGATTGCCCAAAATGATTGAGTCCAAGCTTAGAGTACCACACAAAAGCAAAGGCTGTTTATTAATTAGCTAAAGAATTAGTTTAAGGGCAGGTGAGCTTGTCTGCTTATTTTTGGTCACCAGACAGTTGATAGATGAGCAAAGTCAGCAATCTTAACTAAATCTTATGAAATCAAAAGCTATTTTAATCAGTTACTTAGGAGAAACCATTCAAGGAGCTGTCTTATGATAGACCAATTAACAAATATTAAGAGTCTTAAGTCCAATTAAATACCACTATTTCTGTGTTAACCAGTGATTAGTTGCCCCTGCCTCCTCTCCAGGAATATAGGGTCTAACGTTGTGGTGATTAATAACAGAAATTGTTAGTATCTTAAATTACAATAGCATCTCTGAAGGGTTAAAATCCATGCGCATTTTGTATAACAATCTCAATATTCCAATGAAATGTAACCCTTCTGCCCCTCTGAGTTGGCAGCAACAAGGGCCAGGTTCAGTATCCAGGGGTTCCGTTTCAATAACACAAGGCATAACCGGCTCGAGCCCCCACCCAGTGACCTGGGACACTTACATACCATACCCTCCTGGGCGCCTCTAGGAGGCAATACTTCCCCTCTCGCAAGCACGGAGTCTGAGTGTAGCGAAATCTTTTAATAAAGGAAGGAATCAATGTGGCATCCATTGGAGAAACACACAAACAGAGTTATACACACAAACCATACCACTCCCCCCAAGTACATTTGGCAATGTCCTTCCCCCCTTAGGGTCTTAAGTCCAATCACTCCAAAGTCCAACAACCCAAAAGTCTCTGGTCAATGCCACCCCAGAATTCAAGAGTCTATTTGTAGAGGTCCCCCCCCCAGCCTGGGTGAAAGGGCACCTTATTGTGGTTCCAGGCCAACTGCCCTGCCTCTCCGTGGGTTCTGCTTCCGCTTCTCACGAACTGCTCCGCCTTACCAGCTGCTCCACTCGGCTCCTCGGCCGTCCTCACAAACTGCTCCGCTCCACCAGCTGCCTCGTGAGCTGCTTCCAGTTGTCCCTGCAAACTGCTCGGCTCCGCTCGCTCTGTGGGCTGCTCCACACGCCCACAGCTACTCCGCTCTGCCAGCCGCTCCGCTCCACCAGCTGTCCTGTGGTCCGCTCCAGCCATCCCCATAAACTGCTCCACTCCCGCCAGCTGCTCTGTTCCACAGTATAGCTTCAGGCTCCCCCATAGTTAGCACAGTACTCAGTGCTCCAGCTCAGTAATTTCAGCTCTTTTGTGATTTCAGCTCTTAGTGATCTCAGCACATAGTAGGGGAGCCCACTGGTAGTGCACCATAGCCCAAAGTGAGTTCAGCTCAGCAACCTGTATCTAGAGTCTTAAGGGAATAAAAAATCAACTCTGACATTCCACAGTGGAGAGAGGAGGGTGCAACTGGTGCTCTCTAGCTCCACAAGGAGCCTGCACCACCAGGCACAAATACCTGTCCCCAACCTCTCTCTCTTCACAGGGTTTGGAATCCATGTCCCTTGTCTAGCAAGTACCACCCAATTGAGGTTGAGTCATTTCTGTCACAAAGCAGTCCCACAGCTCGGCAGTCTGGGATGGGGCAGGCGTGCCTATGCAAATATTTGAGATTTCGCATTCCAGACATTCTTTCCACACTTCCCATACTTCACCACCAGATGTCAGGGTACAGCTCATCCTGACTCTGCTTACAGAAATAATTACAAGAGTTATTAAATATAGTTCATTGGCAGTGTCTTAGTTAACTTCTACATAAATCGGTAAAAGGAAGTTTTGAGGAGGCTTTCCTTGGGTTGGCTTCTTCTTGAGTCTTCTCTATTTTTCTTAGCTATCTGTGGCAGCTTGCTTGTGGAGATGACATAGTGTGTTGGGTTGAGTGCTGTGTGTCTGAATAGGGTAGCAGAGTGTTGTGAGGGGGGCTCACTTCAAAGCTTTGTACTCTTTTCTTTCCGACTTTCTTGCAATTATAGGAAAACAAACTTCCTCAAGGCTTGTTTAATTTTATTATTGGTTGCTGTCATCCTTTCATTGACTCAGTACTTTCATGGGTTGGCCTTAGGCGTGTCTTCATCTTATGAATATATAGTTTTGTTAATGCTATGTGTGCATTAGGGTTGTAATTCTTCATGACAGTTTTATATTTCCTTTGTCTCTCTGGTGGGAACATCTCAGAACATCTTTAAATATAGACATTTCACTCTCTTATTCAATCAATTTTCTAAGAGATTTCTTCAGTTTCCTTAGGCTTTAACAGGAAAGGAAATATTTTCAGAAAGTCCAAACACACCTGTTCTTTAGATAAAAGCTTTCAGTTTTCAAAACAGTTTTTAAAATTAAATAACTATTAGAGAGTCTTTAGCTTAAATAGTTATTAAAGAAGTTGTTGATTCTTTAACAATTTTGGGGGAAATGATGCTTCCTATTTACCTGAAGTGGGTGAAGTAGTTGCTTGCTTGCCAGATAACTAACTAACCAATTCCCCGTTCATATCAATATTCTATACTTAAATGACTTCTTATATTAATAGTCTGTTTAGCAAGGTCATTAGATTTCAGGTTGGTACATAAATTATTGTACTATTTACATGGCAGTGATATTATGAAATTACGATGGAAGTTTTTAATATAGCTAATATATTTGCAAGCCTGCATTTCACAGAAGTGTTCACCATTTCAGCATCTAAGAACAAATAATAAAGGCTGTAAACATTTTCAACTCAACATGTGTTTCTTAGTGGCTTTTCTTTACAAAGAGGGTGAGGGAAGGGCTCACTTTATGGCTTAGCAGGTAACACAGCCCTACATTCCTCTTTAGTATATGCAGAATAAGGAGCATCCTCATATTCTTATTAATGACCAGGTATTTAGGAAATACCACTGGGTATTTAGGAAATATATAAATACCTAAATACCCAGGAAATACCACTGGTTTTCTGCATATAAAAGCCAGGGCCTGCATTAGGGGGTAGCAAACAGGGCAATTGCCTAGGACCCCATGCCACAGGGCCTCCCTCCCCATGAAGCTAAGCTGCTTGGGGTTTGGCTTCAGCCATGCAGTGGGCCTTCAGCTTTCTGACCTGGGCCCCAGCGAGTCTAATGCTGCCACAGCTCGATGGGCCCCTTGAAACTTGCTGGTGACCCCCCAAGGGGCCCCAGACCCCTGCTTGAGAACCACTGTCCTAAATCATCATCTTTGCAACATTCGTTTTCTTGAGATAAAGCTTGTACCTGTACCAATCTGGTATCTCATATAAGAGGGAGATAGCCTGCTCTTGATAAGAAATTCTTTTGGTGGGTTAATGTCCAAAATATAAAATCCTGGAAAGCCTATCCAATTGAGGGACTTCCTGGCATCCATAGCAACCCACTTCCCCAGGAAAAAGCCTGGGGGAAAATGAGCTTTGCTGCATGAGTTCAAGATCGACAAATTCATGCTTCAGCAAATTGAGCAGGGAAAGTAAGTTCCAGGGGAGAGGAAACTTCATTGAGAATGCCTTTCCTCCAGTACCTTGTGTACTGCACTGACTGACATCCGAGGAATCACTTCATCAACAGAAGGGCTGTTTTTTTAAACAGCTTTTTTTGTGCAGAAAATAAAATTTGTGAAGCAACCCCAAATCTGCAGCAAAATGCAGAATCTTCAGTAATATTCTGCCACACTGAAGTCAATGGGAGTTTTGCCATTGATTAAAATAGGGCAAAATATTGTGGCCCCATGCGTTCACAGTGCCCCTAGTGATGGGCAAACCCCTCAACAATTGCAGGTTTGCTTTGGCTTAGATAAGCTTAGAGAAGTGAGCTTATCTGAACCTTTTGAAGTTGCCCTTGTCCTTCCTTTCCGCATCCCATATTTCTTTTCTGCAGATCCCACAAGTCCTGACCCATGTCTCAATGATGGTAGTAGGAATAAAAATTGGCAAGGGCACAGGGTCTGACACCTCTCTGCTGTGCCTTGTCCAATACTTAGTTTTGCATGCTTTTGTGCTTCTTCAAAGTCAGAGCCACTCCAGACTCCTGTGTTTCTTCTCTCATACAAGTGAAATTGATTTTCAATCACAAGTTAGCTCTGTAGAAACAGACAATCCTTGGTTAAGATTCTGAGATGGAATTTAGCATAGGTACTTGGTTGGGAATCAATTTAGGGGCCAGGGTGTTACCAATATATGATAGGTTCAGTTTGGTTTCAGTTGTGGGCTAAGCTTCAGACTGGCTTTTTTCCCCCCTGTATGACATAGCTCAATTATGTAAACAGTGGATACTGCTCTTGAAAATGTGGAACAACAAAATGGTGTCCTTTGTTATGTATGATCCTCATGCATTTTCTTTAGGGCATGCAGTGCTGTGAATTCTGCACATAATATACACTTTTTAATATCCTTCTTGACATTGTTGCCTAGTGTAGTTTTATAAATATCTGTTTCTCTGAATGCATTGGAAATTGGGTGACAAATTGGAAGATAAGTGGTTCTAAAATATTTTGTACACTTCAGTCACTTTAAACAATAAAGAAAACAAATTCTTCCAGAAAAGTAAATTCTGATGTGCTGGAGCTTTTAGGTAGCACTAGTCTATTTGACAGAAACTATGCAGGAGATATATATAGTAACTTCCCTGTTAATTAGATATATCCCTAAATATGTTGCTAATATGCTTTGCATAGAATATAAGTGGTACATTATTTATATTAAATCCTGCTGTAGATAGAGAGAGACAAACCATTTTGCAAAATATTAAAACCACAGCCATATCCCAGAACATGTTTAGTTTTGAAAAAGTTTAAATAAACAGCTGCTCTCCTTCCTTTTCAGCTATTCAATATTCTTTTCCTGTAGGTAAGCTAGCTTCAGATTCAGACCTGCCACCTCTGCCCAGTTAATTTGAAGATCTCATTATGAAAGTTAAGAGATCTGTTTCTTTGATGGAGTTTGGGGGAGAAGTCTGAGGTTTCCTCACTAGAGGTGTTGGAGTGTTTTGGTGCATGGCTTTGGATCTTGATAGCTTTAAAGTACATTCTCATAGGAGTTTGGGGCCTTGTGGTTATGTCATAGGCATGGACCATTTCCCAGCAATGCAGTGCATGTATTTCCTAATGACATCATCAGTGGGAGGATAAAGAAGGGAGAAATACCTACACCAATTATTTTAAATTGGTGAAAAGAAAGGAGAAATAAAGATACACATTACTCTCGTTTACCTCTATTTCCTGAAACCTTGTCCTGCCCCTGAACATTCTGGGTGTAGGCATTTTGTTTAAAACTGTACATGCTTTATCTGGATCAGCAGCCAAAGGCTATAATCCCACAATTTGTATGCCAACTCCTTTTCCACTGCACTTCTCTCCTCCTCCCAGCTTCTTCCCATCTTCAACAAATGTTCCATCTTAAACTGAATTTGGAGCATTGAACCAGTTCATGATTCTACAGTAAATGTTCATTTAAATTCAGCCCAGCACTCCACTTCCCATGACACTCTTTGGACACAGAGAGCCTCAAGGGTTTGACAGACAACAGCCCCATGGCAGCTGATTAGCACCCTGCCCCATATAAACCCAAGGGGCACTACAGGAAGTGTCCAGGCAACAGCATGGATTTTCTGTAGCTGCCATGATCATGCCTGCTTCTTGCTCTTGAATTCTTGGCTTGACCTCGGCTTAATTTGGATTTTGCCTCATGACTCAGATCCTGAAACCTGATGCGGACTCTCACCCTTGGTATGAACCGTTGCCAGGACCTGACTATGAACTCCTCAGCTATTCTTAGTCAAGATTTTGCCCCTGCTCTGACCCTTGGCACCGACTGCTCATGTTGGGATCCTGACACTACTGAGAACAATCTTCAAATGAAAGTTTACCATAGGAAGCTCAGTTAATTAATATAAAAATACAGAAGGAAAGGGAGAAGCGGAGGAGGAAAAGAGTGGCAGTTTGAAATTGTTTCTTCTTCCTCTTCCCCATTAGTTTGGCTTCCCTTTCAGCCTGTGGCCTAGCAAACTCCGTGAAGATGACGTCTTTTTCCCCAGAAAAAAATAAAACGTAGGCTCTTACTTTAGCTTTTTTTTAAAAAACAAAGATAGAAAGTGAGAGTCAGATTTATCCTTTGGGCCACACATTGATAGGGCAGAGATGTTCATATGGGAGAAGGAGAGGGTGAAGCAGAGGATGTGTGTGTGCGTGTGTGTGAAGAAAAGCAGAGACTGAGTCATTCAGGGAGGTTTGAGGAAAAGTTTTAAAATATATAATAAAAAGAGTTTTGCTTGCTCTGTGAGATAAGGAAAGGAGTGGCTTCTTTGTTATGGGTCTGCATCATCTTGCCAGGGAAATTTTTTTAACCCTCCCTTATACCTCCCTTTCTTATTAAAAAAGAAAATCTGAGCTATTCAGTTTCTGGAGTTTGCCACTCCTTTGATTTGTAGCTGCTAGATTTGTGGAGCCTGTGGCTTCTGGATCTGGAGCTATATGTGTTGATGCATCTTGAACCTAACTGATCTTTCACTGAAAACTCCCAAACCTAACTGTTCTTAAGAGTTCTTAACTATGTATCTGTTCAAATGGCATTCTTAACTATGTATCTGTTCAAATTTTAAAACATGCAATAAAGTTGGCATGAGGCTGCCTGGTATTGGACATAGCTAAGAGCGCCAATCTCAGATGAGACTGCTATAAAACAGGGCACATTCCCCAAACTGGTGGTATATTCTGTCATAAAAATTCACCAAGCAGTAACAAATGTGTGCTTCCAAAATCCTGTACTAGTTATTATGAAGCCATACACAATCTCCTTCAGGAACTTTAGCCCCTCATGCACCACCCAGACAAACCAGACTTCTGTGATAAATGATTATTAAAACCAAAAATCACATATATTTGGTTCTTCCGGTTCTAAAGAACCCTGGGAGAAGGAGAGGGAGCATTGAACCAGTTTGACATACTCCAGGTCAAAACATACTTTAGATATTACCAAAAAACCACACTGGTAGCCAATCCTTTAGTAACTGAAAACTAAAGGTTTATTAATATAAAAAGGAAGAGAGTTATTTATAGGTTAAAAGGAACCATGTGGGTTACAGCTGATTTCAGAGTTTGTAAATCAAGATAATATCAGTGATGTCTAATCTGCCAGTTTGTAATAAGTCTGTTTAGTTCCTCCCAAATATTGAGGTCCTTGGTCCATTGTTCAAAGGTTTTCTTTGTTAGATATCATAATCCAGAGAAATGGAGCAGGAAAGAGGAAAATTAGTAATGTCACGGTCTCCACTTTTGTATCCTGAGCCCATGTGCCTGGAAAGTTACTGGCAGAAACATGGAGTCTTGGATCACGTGGCCTTGCATGGCATTGCTGAGTCATGGGGCATCCACTGTCTCCGTGCCTTCTGAGGCATCTCCTTAATGGCCCATCGCTGGCTGGTCTGGATGTAAATCTATCTCATGGGTGTTACATTTTTGAGATACAAACACACAGCAAAAATTCATAATGTCATACACACATAAACCAGATAACATTGTTCAACAGATCACAACTTTTCCAGTGGTACCTTACAAGGCATACTTTGCATAAGATTTATCACAATTGTGCAACAGTGGTGATACATCAGTGGTGATACCTTAGTGTACATATGGTCATTTCTCTTTCTATATGGTGTCACAAAGACCAAACATGGAAAATGTTAACCTCGGAGATTGTGTTTGAGAACATCATAAGCAGCTGAAATGGTGGGCTTAAAATGGAAGGTGAAACTCCAGCTTAGAGGATTCTGACATATTGGGCCTGATTTTCAGCTGGCATAGCTCTATTGACTTCTGTGGGGAATGGAGCTGAGAATTCGGCCAAAAAGGTGTTACTTATGGGGAAACTGCTAGCATGTGAGATTGGAAAGGAGAAACTGACCTCAAGCCAAATAAAGAAGCTGGATATCTGCTGGGATCAGCAAATGTTCCACCCTGCACACTCTTCCCTACAAAGGGCCTGGAATACATGCAGAAATGAGTAGGAACCTCTTGGGGTTCAGAGAAGGGAAGAGGACTCTAAAGGGTTAGACAAACATCTGAACATGGGAGTATTGACCCAAACCAAAAAGGCAGATTCTCTGAGGTTCACATTCTGACTTTTAGGTGGGAAAATGATAGTATTAATATTTCCCCAATGGGTTTAATGCTTTTTTATTTGTTAAAGCTACGTTGTTTAAATTATCTAGTCACCTCCCACATAGCTGTGGTCTCTTGCTACATTTTGTTTTATGATAGATGAAATGTGCACCAAGAACTACACAAGAATTAAAGTGAAAAACATAAATCTCTACTTTTTTGACAAGTAGGACCTGCAAGTAAACAATACAATCTGTACCCTTCATGCTGTTCAATGATAATTCATGTTGTGAATGAGAGAAGCCATAACTCTGTGGTTTAGCACTCACAGAAGAAGAATGTATTTTGTCTGAGAGTTATGCAATTTGAAAGGACTAGGAAGATGTGTTTTCTGTTTCACTGATATAAAACTATTTATTCTGCTCCTCACACTCTGTTAAATAAGGAGCAGTATAAAATGAGACTTCTGAAGAGAAGTGTAGTTTGTACTTGTTATACAAAAATCATACTCTTTAGCAGGTATCACAGTTTTTATACATTTATAAGTGTGACTAGGGCTTTGCTCTTATTTCTAGAAACCTTTTGAATACGTGAAAGATTTTCCTGTAACAGAGAGGGAAATAGAGGTGAAACCTTTTAGGTGAATCTTAGTGACAAAGTAAAACTAACTCATTTAAATTACATGTGCAGTTAGAATATTATTGGTGTTAGTTTCTTGTCTTAAACTTTTTTTTGTTTGGTGTTGCTCTGCACATGTTCCATTCCACAGTAAGAGAAATGATTTCTATTTGTGTGTGCAAATAAATTTGGCTCCCTTATATTTATAAAAGAACATGGAGGATCTGATGTAAAATTACAAATAGTTAGTTAGTTTCGCACTCTATCAACATTTTATAATAAACTCCCTGTTTATAGCAATCATCTTTCTGAAGCACACAAGGCAAGTCTCTTCCTAGCTAATGTCAAGGGAGCAATATTGTATATAAACTTACTCTCTGTTCTGAGTTTTCTGTAATATCCAGACACTCAGTTGGTCAAACAGAGAAGGAAGTTTCAATTTTAACTATGAATGTTTTGCATTGAATCTGATTCTTAAAGGTATTAGAATAATTTATTTACTACAGTATGTAATCAAATGCCAATCAACTTTTGTTGCATGTAAATTGATTCATCTCACAGGAGAACCACCACAGGAGCAACTGTTCTCAGTTGAAATTTAGAAAAATTAGGTTTATAGGGGATGGAAAATGATTGTATTGAAATGATAGAATGAATTTTCTGTGTGTTTGGTTTTATTTCAGATAATTGTACATTCTATACTTTGTACACAAGTTGTTCTACAGACCATAGCAACACTAGGTAGAGTTACAGGCTGCTATTGAAAGACTAAAGATAACAAAACATGAGCCAAATTGTTCCCTGGTGTAATTCCATTGATTTAATATCAAAGGTGAATTTAGCTTTAGGATTTTCGTACAGCTCAGTTACAGACACTTCTTCCTTTCTCCCCAGTCCCACTGGTGCTATACTCTGTCAGGGATGCAGCATGTTTCCTACTGTGTACCCCGCCAGTTGTTTCTCCCTTGTGCACCTCTAGAGCAGCTGGGTACATTCATGGTTCTGTATGTGTAGAAAGTGGAAAATACAGGAAAGCGTGTACAAATATATGAAGCCCAGGAAAATGAGCCTCCTCTAATCTAAATACAGTAATTAACAGTAAAATTGCTAGGATAAATTGTGTAGTGTCATGGTCCCTATTATATAACACACAATATAGCACATATATAGCAGATTTGTAAAAATTGTTTTCTGCCATTACATGAACCAGCACAAATGATAATGAAAGTGGAATCCTCCAACACTAAATCTTTCAGTAAATACAGTTCTTTAGAAAGACATCTTTTTACTACTGATTTGAAACCATTTCTAATCAATCTGCCATCAGTTTACTGAAGCTGTGTTGATGCTTTACAGCATTAGCCAGTGCCCATTGCCTTCTTTAATGATGTCTCTCAGTCTAAGCCTGTCAAAAAACAATCTTCTTTACTACAGTTTTGCTCCAGTTTTTAGAACAGATTAATAATTGTCTAGTCCTTTACTCAATTTTCTGATCTGGGAATATGTGTATGTGAAGTGATTTCTTCCAACATTTAGTGTGGCTTATTGGTACTGAATTGCAATAACCCAGCATGATTCTTACAAAACGTTAATGCAAGTCAACTTTAAGGACATCACATGGAGTGGAGATCTATTAACATTTATAGTGGTTTCATAATCACAACATGAAATTTGTTGAAGGGATAAGAAATTAAATTCTGCAGGATTAAGGAAACATCATAAAATGATGTATGTTCCAGACTGAGAAATTATTGCACTTTCTATATACTACTGCATTGATTACTGTACAAATGAAATAATTACTGTTATTTTTTGAGCTCATGATCAGAATATACTGTTCTTGTTTAGGTTGAATAAAACTAATTGTTACAGTTATGTACAATTGCATGATATAATTTTTAATTGATATGTATTTATAATCAAATATAACCAAGTCATTAAATTTACTTAAGGTCTTCAGTTCATTATTCATTTTTTTTTATGTTGGGGAAAGCCATAGGCTTGGTAACCACCCAGACTGAGAGATCCACTTCCAGGAGTGACGAAGTTTTCTGCTCCTTTGTTGTGGTGTCAAGTTTCTTTTGGGGCTGTCCAAAATCCATATACCCTACTCTACCAAGTTCCTATCTTCTGCACAGTCCCCAGCTACGCTTCTGATACACCCTGATGTGATGATACCGAATGGAGGGCTGATTCTACATCCAGATACAGCGTTTCTGTACCTCAGAGCTTGGATGTTGGCTGGCTGACATTCATGGACAGAGCCTTTTTCACAGCTGTTCAGAACATTGTTTGTAGTGGAAAAGATTCCACTATACTGACTTAGTGAAATGGAAGATGATCTATATCTGGACAATACATAAGCAACTATTCCCATTAGAAACCCCAATATCAGATATTCTGGATTACTTACTAGACTTGGTGTTCAAGATTCTCCACCAGTTTCATAAAGAGTCCACTTGGCAGCTATTTCTGTTCTTCTTCCTCCTACGAAGGTCACATATCTTCTCACTTCCTACAGTTACTAGATTCTTTAGGAGCCTAATTCATCATTTCATAGAATTTTAAGGCCAGAAAGGCTCCATCAGATCACTGAATCTGAACTTCTCTATATCATGGGCCATTGAATTTCATCCAGGTTACTAAGCCCAAAGTTAGACTATATCATTTCAGTCCACAGGAGACTTTGTTGTTGTGTGCACAGGCAGAGAACAGGAGAGACCAAGGTGCTACCAATGCCTTAGGTCCATGCAATGACAAGGAGTTGAGATATGCTCAGATGAAACCAGTAGGCAAACCGTATCCCATGCTACAGAAGAAGGTAAACCCTCCCCCTCCCCATGTCGTGGCCAATCTGACCTGGGGGAAAACTCCTTCCTGGTCTGATATATGGCAAGCAGTATGACCCTTGAGCGTGTGAGCAACACGTAGCAGACAGGCATCTAGAAAGAGGATTCCCTGTATCACCTCAAAGCACTGTTTCACCCTGGCCAGTGTCCTATCTTCATTTGTGGCCAATCTGTAGTGCTTCAGAGGAAGATGGAAAACCCCTGGGATACATCTAGCCAATTGCGCATTGGGGGAAGAAAACCTTCCTGGCTCCTGCAGGTGACTACCTGAAGCATGCAATTTAATTGCAGTCACTATCTCTATGCAGAGTTGCTAGAGTTATGAACGTGTGGAGAATAATGCAGGTAATCCCATTCTCTTCTGACCCATCAAGGAAGGGGATGAAGAGGAGATTCTCAAACCTATCGACTCTCAGGCCAGAAATGATAACCATGACCATTCAGCCCACCATCCCATCCCCCGTGCATGTAGGCCACAGAATCTCCCCCAAAAGCTAGGTTAAAGCATGGCTTTTTAAAATCTGTGTAATCCCATTTTAAAGACTCCAAGCAATGGTGTCTTTAGTCTTCTCCAGGTGAGCTGTTCCAATGTATTAATTACAGTCACGCTAGGAAGTTGCATCTTATCTGAAGGCTGAATTTATCTAGCTTCAGCTTCCACATACTGGACCTCGTTATGCCAATGTCAGCAAAAAGCCTCCCTCCTTGCTCCCCTCAGTGTCAAGTATATTTTCCATCTCTAAGTACCCATACACAATGATTAAGTCACCTCTCAACCTTCTCATGAATAAGTTAATCCATGTCTTTTCTTCAGTTGGAGAGACTCCACCTTCAGGGACCTCAGTATTGTATTATTGAGATTAATGGGACTGCCCTTTGAACCCATGACAGCCCGTTCTTTATATCACCAGTCCATGAAGGCAGCTTTCTTAATAGCTATCGAAAAGAAAGGGAGAGATCCCCAATCCTGGATTCTTTAGTTGGTACTGTAGTAGAAATAATTAATCACTCTTAGTATTGTATAGTATTGTCTATAGACTTTGAGTTATAGCCTTGTTTTTAACTTTACAGATGAGAAATTATAGGTGAAGCCTATGAGACTACAAATGACACTGCAGTGAAATATCTGTGAAGGTCTTTCATCTCCATATTGTGGCCTTCTTAGCAAAGTTGGGGCAAAGTTGCTGATTTTTTTGTGAATAGATCTGTATAGTAATTGAGGTGAATCTTTTTGGAGAAAGGTGATTCAAACTTTTATTTTTAAATCAGAAATAGATACTGGTACCTCTGAAAACAGAAAAGACCTTTCTACAATTTACTTTTTTAAAAAACAGAACCACTTGGTTGTTTTTTTTCCTGTTAGGTTTACTTTTTTGAAAAAGGCTAAAGAATTAAGGGATGAAAGAATCCATCACTTGAGTGTATTTTTGAAGCTTAGTTTCAGTCCCTGATATTTTGATTAAATCAGTAGAAACTGTCATGCTTAATACTGAGGAAAGGTTTAGCACCCCAGATTCATTAATGCAGCTGAATCTGAGAATATTCCCTGGTTCTCTTATTTCAAACCTCTTATTTCAAACATCTTAATAAGATGATTCTCATTTTTTGAGTTATTTCACCTACATTTTAAGTAAAGGCAGGATATTGTCAAATACTGCAACATTGAACATATCTATGCTTTCTTAGTTTTCTGGAGAATAATAAACTTGAATATCAAAATTATAATTTACTTAAAGGACTGCGCTGCCTTTTAAATGTTGAGAACACATCAGGTTGGCTACTTATTTTTCTCTATTGCTTTGTGCCATTGTGACATCTGTCTCAAGTTGCAGATTAAATCTCAGTTATGCCCTCAGATCCATGTTTAGGATCTGTAAACACTGGACTAACAACAATTTAATGCTACCTAATTTTAGCTTCTGAGTTTAACCGTGCTGTGATTTTGTGAGGTTGTCTGCCATAGATCCACAAATGATCACACAGTAGATGTGTTCCAGGCAATTAGCACGGTGGTGGATCTGTGCTTCCTCCATTTTGGTAACAGTCTAATTCTGTCATTGTGAAGACTTTTTTTTTTTTCATGGGGCTGTGGATCAAGTTACTCAGATTTTGAGTCTCTACTTTTATGGTGTGGGGGTGAGGGAGAGTGAACAGTGGCTTAAGGGACAAGGCTACTTTTCAGCTTTTCTGGCCAGGTTTGCTTACTGTGGTTCTGGAGATGCTCCATGCCAAAACCTGTTAATTGGATCCCTGTCCTTTGTGGCTGTTGGAAGGAGAAAGGTTCACATTGTCCTTGAGGAAGCTATACTGCAGCCCCTGCATAAGCAATCATTGCTTAACATTGACAGTTTTGCCACCTATTCACCTGCAGCACATCTGTTTTGGGTGAAAATCATTGAGAAGGTGTGGCAAGTTAATTCTGGCAATTTCTGGAGTCTTTATATTTTCCAGATCCCAGTCATTTGGATTTTAGGATGGATTTGAATAGGAATGGAGAGATCAATTGAAAAAAATATTAAAATAGCTTGTGGTAAGAAAGTACTTTACTGTCCTTCAAAAATGTGTCTAAGAGATCATGTCTCTTCTACCTTTGCAATAGTGGATCTCAAAAAAGGGATGAAGTTTGAGCAAAAGTAGTTGAATATTGTATAAACTATAAGGGAAGGTGGTCAAACTTACTGACCCGCCGAGCTGCATATGACAGTCTTCATAAGTTTGAGAGCTGTGCCCCGGCAGGCACACCCTGCAGGGATGAAGCCCTGAGCCTCCCCACTTCCCGCTGGGCAGAAACGAGAGGTGACACACACGTCAAGTCCTCCCTCCCCCACCCGATTTTTGCCTCATGGTCCCTCCCTGCACTACAGCTGCTGGAGCCAGCAAGCTGGGAGCTGTGGCTGCTGGGAGAAGCAGTGGGAAACAGCTGGGAACTTCACGGAGAGCCGCTGCTTTTGCTGCTGCATCTCCAAGTGGAGCTAACACCTGGGAGCTGCAGGGAGGGGCTGCCAAAGGTCAGAGAGGGAGGGTATGGCTGCAGGGGCATGACTCAAGCTGTTGGGAGGGCTGAACCTCCCACTCTCAGCAAGCAGCAGTCATCTCTGGTAGAAGCCCCGAGCTCCCTCCCCAGCCTAGTAGGTGGAGAATGGGAGTGGGGGGCGAGGGACCTCCAAAAGCCACACTTTAACTGTAAGAGAGCTGCCCGTTGCTCACAAGCTGCAGTTTGGCCACCCGGGTCTATAAACTGTTCATATACTGCTGTCTGAAACAAGCAGTCTGGTGTTGCTCTAGTCAAAATAAGCTACAGCCAACTTCATGTGGAACGGTTTCTGAGCCTGCATAAATGTGGAGCCAAAAGAAAGTTGTCTGGCTGTAACTGGTTGGCAAGTTCCTTCATCCTGTACTTGCGCCGAATGACAAAAGCAGGAGGCAGATTGCACTTATTTAGTGGTTACTTCTAAGCGAGTGATTTGCATTGCTTTTCTCTCTGACTGCTTAGTATACATCGAAATAACGGCTCTTTTTTGTGATCACATTCCAGTCCTTTAGTTTCTCCTAATCTTCCCTTTGGTATCTCGTACCACCAGTTAGGTTGTAGCTGTATGCAAATCTTTCGATGCGCGTTCAATAAAAGGGAACAAAACATTGTAGTGTGTCCTCTATGCAACATTTAATAGCACAGTATCAATTGAATGTTAATGGTGCAATTCACGCTAAAAGGATAGCTCATTTTACATTTTTCCCAAAACTTAGGTATTGTAAAAATAACTTTAAAAACCCTAACGATCTACAGATTGTGGAAAAAATGATTTCCTATGGAAATTTTTTTAAAACAAACAGCTTTCTCATTCAGTGTATTGGCACAACATTGCAGCATGCGCAGTGTGAATTTGTAAGTAAGCAAAAAAGGGAAGGTGGTTGTCTATTTGCAAAAAAAAAGGAGTACTGTGGCACCCTTAGAGGCTACAAATTTATTTGCACATAAGCTGGTCTATGCATCCTATGAAGTGGGCTGTAGCCACAAAGCTTTTATGGCTGAAATAAATTGTTTAGATCTCTAAGGTGCCACAAGTGACTCTGGTTCTTTTTGCGGATACAAGACTCACACGGCTGCCTACTCTGAAAACCTGCCTATTTGCATTCCCAATGCTGAGGAAATGGGCGAGAAATGCAGAGGGAATTAGATTACTCTTAGGTTAGTTCAGTTTCAGTGACCTGTGAATAGTAAGTTTAATATATTTTGTACAGCACTCACCCTCGCCTGCGTGCTTAATAATAGCAAGTGTTGAAGACCGGGGACCTTGTTCAGCGAATTTACAGTCTTAGTATTAGTTCTAAGCTCTTAAAAACTTATTTGTCTTCCCAGTGGTTTCTTACCTAGGCATATGATTTTATTAGAAAACATGAGGGCCTGAATTCCTTTACCACTCAGCATTCCCTTTAACATTGGTCTTGCACAAAGAAAGGGTGTTAGCCTATTGGAGCAAATGAAAATTAGGCCCTCAGGTTATGCCAGTGGAATCACCCAGACAGAAGAAACGATGGGCAGGACAAAGGAGCAGTGTGAAGGGTTCTTTATGGTAATGAAATATAACCCTGCATTCCTGTAAAACTGGTTTCTCAAGCAGGGATCTGGCGGCCCCCTGCTGGGTCTGAGCCCCCCCAGGTGTTCAGGGGGCAGCAACTAGCGCTATGTTAGGCCACGTCTATATGACGCTCCCTATTGGCGCGTTACAATCGATTGCTCGGGATCGATATATCGCGTCTCATAGACGCTGGCGTGGAGCGTGGTGGAGTCTTTACTCTCTGATCCTTGGCGCCGCGCCGGATCACTAAGCCGTTAGCTTGGGTGTTAAGACGGGTGAGTACATCGATTTTAGATAATCGATTTCAGCTACGCTATTCTCGTAGCTGAAATTGCGTATCTAAAATCGATTTTTGCGCTTCGTGTAGACCTGGCCTTAGACTCGCTGGGGCCAAGGGCAGAAAGCTGAAGCCCCACCGCATGGGGCTGAAATCCCCAGGGCTGCACCTGAAGTTTGAGCAATGAGTCTATGGGAGGATGTAACACCAACGGACCGTGGCCATCAGTGGGCAGGATTGAACCTGGGACCTCTAGAGCTTAGTGCATGACTCTCTACTGCATGAGCTAAAAGCCATATGGCTGTTAGCTAAGGCTGTAGAGCAGGCTCATTAATCTCTCTCTCTAAGTGGTCTTGGTGCACTAGAGGAACAGAACACCACACCTAGGAGGTGTGTGGGTTACATGGGGCACCAGGCAATTGCTGTGCTTGCTATCCCCTACTGCTGGCTCTGGCTTTTATATGCAGAAAACCAGTTCTTTTGGCACAGGTGGGCCATGGAGTTTTTATAGCATGTTGGGGGGAAGCCTCAGAAAGAAAAAAAGGTTGAAAACCCCTGCTGTAAAAGCCATGCCCTTTCTGTAGAGCATATGGAATACTTACTCTTCCAGGACTGAACTTATCCATAATGTAAGTGGATTTTTTGAACAATATGATTTTTTTTTTACCTGGGAATGTACCTTTTATTTGGTGGATCATTATATCAGTGGACAAATTAATAGGGAGGGAATGAACGAAAGGGAGACCTGAAGTCTTTAAAGACTGAGGTACTTCTGTGGGTTCAAAAGTGAACTCAGTCCTAGGGGCTGGCACAGTATGGACTACCCCAGGGGCGGGCAAACTTTTTGTCCTGAGAGCCACATCGGGTTTCCAAAATTGTATGGAGGGCCTGTTAGGGGAGGCTGTGCCTCCCCAAACAGCCAGGTGTGGCCTGGCCAACGCCCCCTATCCAATCCCCCCTGCTTCTCGGCCCCTGACAGCCCCCCCTGCCGGGACTCCTGCCCTGTCCAACCTACCTTGTTCCCTGCCCCCCTGCTCCCTATCCCTGACTGCCCCCAGAGCCCCTGTCCCTGACTGCCCCTCGCTGTCCCATCCAACCCCCCCCCTTCCTGACTGCCCTCCTGGAACCGCTGGCCCCATGTTCCATGCCTTCTGACCGCCCGGACCCCTATCCACACCCTTGCCCCCTGACCATCGCCCCCCCCGAACTCCCCTGCCCCCTTACCATGCTGCCTGGAGCACCAGTGGCTGGCAGTGCTACAGCTGCGCCACCTAAAGCACCAGGACAGGCAGCTGCACTGCCTAGCTGGAGCCAGCCTTGCCACTGCACAGCACAGAGCACCGGGTCGGGCCGCGGCTTTGCAGCTGTGCTGGCGGCGCAATGAGCTGAGACTGCAGAGGGGAGCGGGAACAGCAGGGACTGGGCTGAGGGCTTGGGTCCAGGCAGGAGGGTCCTGTGGGCCGGATGTGGCCCACGGGCCATGGTTTTCCCACCTCTGGTCTACCCCAAGCTATTGGTTAAATGCCTAGTATGCGAGAGATGGGAGGGTTGGGCATGTAGCACCTCCTTCTAGTATGAAGTTAATAAATGGCCTTGCACTTAAATCCATCCCTGTATCTGTCTTCATTTGCCTGCATGTTGTAATCAATATCGTTCAGGGGTTCTCGGCCTTCTGTCTGAGTCCTCCCTGCCAACATGCTATAAAAACTCCATGGCCCACCTGTGCCACAACAGCTCTTTTTCTGTATATAAAAGCCAGAGCCAGTATTAGGGGGCAGCAAGCTGGGGAATTGCCCAGGGCCCCATGCCACAGGGGCCCCTGTGAAGCTATATTAATCAGGCTTCAGCCCCAGATGGCAGGGCTCAGGACCCTGGGCTTCAGCCCCATGGAGTGGGGCTTTGGCTTTCTGCCATAGTGAGTCTAATACTGGTCCAGCTTGGTGGACTCCCTGAAACCTGCTTGCAGCGCCCCCAGGAGGCCCTAGATCCCTGGTCGAGAACCACTGACATAGTTAATGGACAAAGTGTGTAAGTATAGATTCAAATAGACCCTTTAATTATATTAAAATACTCATCATATCTGGCAGAATTATGGATCTGGAACCTGCCCTCTGTCATCAAAATATACACTCCGGCCTGGTCTACACTACGTGTTTAAACCGATTTTTAGCAGCGTTAAACCGATTTAACGCTGCACCCGTCCACACAACGAGGCCCTTTATATCGCTATAAAGGGCTCTTTAAACTGGTTTCTGTACTCCTCCCCGATGAGAGGAGTAGAGCTGAAATCGTATTACCATATCGGATTAGGGTTAGTGTGGCCGCAAATCGACGGTATTGGCCTCCAGGCGGTATCCCACAGTGCACCATTGTGACTGCTCTGGACAGCAATCTGAACTCGGATGCACTGGCCAGGTAGACAGGAAAAGCCCCGCGAACTTTTGAATTTCATTTCCTGTTTGCCCAGCGTGGAGCTCTGATCAGCACGGGTGGCGATGCAGTCCCAAATCCAAAAAGAGCTCCAGCATGGACCGTACGGGAGATACTGGATCTGATCGCTGTATGGGGAGACAAATCTGTTCTATCAGAGCTCCGTTACAGAAGACGAAATGACAAAGCATTTGAAAAAAATCTCCAGGCTATGATAGACAGAGTCCACAGCACAGCACAGTGCTGTGTGACAAGCGTAACGGAAAGCCAAAGAATCAAATGGACGCTCATGGAGGGAGGGAGGGGGTACTGAGGACTCCAGCTATCCCACAGTCCCCGCAGTCTCCGAAAAGCATTTGCATTCTTGGCTGAGCTCCCAATGCCTGTAGGGTCAAACACATTGTCCGGGGTGTTTCAGGGTATATGTCGTCAATTTACCCCCCTCCCCCCCCATGAAAGAAAAGGGAAAAAAATCATTTCTTGACTTTTTTATATGTCACCCTATGTCTACTGCATGCTGCTGGTAGACGCGGTGCTGCGGCAATGAACAGCAGCATCCTCTCCCTTCCCTCCCCTGTGGCAGACGGTACAATATGACTGCTATCCATCGTCATCATCAGCCCGTGAGTGCTCCTGGCTGGCCTCAGGTGAGGTCGGCCGGGGGCGCCTGGGTAAAAATAGGAATGACTCCCGTCATTCCCAGTAGATGGTACAGAACGGCTGGTAACCGTCCTCATCATAGCAACTGGGGGCTGAGCTCCATCAGCCCCCCCCCCTTCATGTCTAAAGAAAAGATTCTGTACTGCCTGGACTATCATAGCAGCGGGATGCTGGGCTCCTCTCCCCCCCACCATTTTAATGTCCTGCCTGGACTATCATAGCAGCTGGAGGCTGCCTCCCCCTCATTTTATCTCACTAAAAAGTCAGTGTTTCTTATTCCTGCATTCTTTATTACTTCATCACACAAATGGGGGGACACTGCACGGTAGCCCAGGAAGGTTGGGGGAGGAGGGAAGCAACGGGTGGGGTTGTTGCAGGGGCACCCCCCCCGTAGAATGGCATGCAGCTCATCATTTCTGCGGGATCTGACACGGAGCGCTGTGCTCTCTGGTTCTCTGATACACTGGTTCTCTAGTACACTTGCCCCATATTCTAGGCAGGACTGACTCTATTTTTAGATAAACATAAAGGAGGGAATGACTCGGGGAGTCATTCCCATTTTTGTCTTTGCGCCCCCGGCCGACCTCAGCGAAGGCCAGCCAGGAGCACCCATGACAGCAGCAGATGGTACAGAACGACTGATAACCGTCATCTCATCGCCAATTTACAATGGCACAGCAGACGGTACAGAACACTGGTAACCATCTCTGCTACTTGCAAAAGGCAAATGAATGCTGCTGTGTAGCACTGCAGTACCGCCTCTGTCAGCAGCATCCAGTACACATACGGTGACAGTGACAAAAGGCAAAACAGCTCCATGGTTGCCATGCTATGGCGTCTGCCAGGGCAATCCAGGGAAAAAGGGCGCGAAATGATTGTCTGCCGTTGCTTTCACGGAGGAAGGAATGAGTGACGACATTTACCCAGAATCACCCGCGACACTGTTTTTGCACCATCATGCATTGGGATCTCAACCCAGATGGACGCACACCGCTGAATTAATGTGCTTAGTGTGGCCGCATGCACTCAACTTTATACAATCTGTTTTACAAAACCGGTTTATGTAAAATCGGAATAATCCCATTAGTGTAGACATACCCACAGTAATAATTGTAATATTAAATACCAGAGTCTGCATAGATCGTCACATGTACCAGTTTGACTACAAAATTGCACTCTAGTCTAAGGGTCCAAGGTTTACATTTCTAAATATTAATCTAAGCACTAGTAAATTTGTTATTTTAAGCATGCAAGCGTATTTGTAAACATTCTGAGGAATGGTAACGTTTTATAATTTCTGTCTTTATTCACAAATTATCAATCAGTAGGTACCTGAGTGATCTTGTAGGTTGCTGCTTTGGAAAAAATAAATATTTAGAATGTTGCTATTTTACTGAGCCAAACTTCATGAGCAAAGATTGTAATCAAAAGTTATAATTGTACTACAAGCAGTCTTTATTTCTGTTCTGATTTTGGGGGAGAAGAGTTTCTTTTTAATTCAGTAGAAAATGGATGTTCTGTTTAAAGGGGTGTGAGGAACTGGGACTGTTTTTATTGTGTTCGGTGAATGGTGAGTGTGGGGTGTTGGCCTGGGAGGACGATCTGCATTGCGGGGTGGGAGACTGGCTGGAAGGAGAATACCTGAGCATGTAATGTGAGAACCCAGGAATGGGTTAGAGGCCAGGTAACACCTCTGCCTGGGAAACTGAACAAAAGCTGGAGAGTGAGAGGAGTTTCAGGAGCTGCCTGCGGAATGGAGGGAAGGACGGACAGGGCTCTGACCCCCCAAGGGGGCTGTGATGCTCCTGGGACCCCAAAATGGACCTAACTGGAGAGGATCCTGCTGTCTGTGCCTGCAAAACCTGCTTTGGACTGTGTTCCTGTCGTCTAAATGAACCTTCTGCTTTACTGGCTCGCTAAGAATCATGGTGAATCACAGGAAACTGGGGGTGCAGGGCCCTGACTCCCCCACACTCCATGACAAGGGGGATTCCTGATTTTTTTGAAGTGTTTTGTATGCAGCATACTGTAGTTTTAGGGGAATTTTTAAAATTGCCTTCACTTCCTGTAAGGCTCGGTTGCTAACACTAGTTCTTGGTCTGGAACAGGAACAGTCCTGTCATGTCTCACCCCAGGATTTGAGCTATTTGCCAAGGCTCATACCGCAAAATTGAGGGGTGAAAGAGGTGACCCTACATTTGGCAAAATATTAAGTTGAGGTTCCTTCTGTCTGCCTCATGTGCTGACCAAATAAAATGATGAGCTGATTGCAGGGCAGGAACTGAACTTACTCCTTAAACCCTGCTCCACCAACTAATAATTATCCCGAGCTAGGTTTCCCGGGCCCCTATCAAATCCAGCTTCCCTGTGGTACACCCTGTCTTTGTTGGGGAGTTTGCCAGCAAAAGATCTTCTAGGGAGGTCTCACCACTGGAACACTTTTTATCCCCAGGCAGGAGAAGCCAACAGCATTATTTTGCTGTACAACAAACTAGGTATAGTGTTGGCAGCAGCTTCTCTCTTGTTGCTCTCAAGAAGAGGAAGACAAGTAGCAGGGGTCCTTAATCTACTCATTTTCTCTTAATTCATCCTAGTCAGTAGCTTAACATGGGGACCTGACTTCTGCAATTGCTGTTTGCATCAGCCATCAGCACTCTTTGAGCTTGTGTAACCCACTAAACTTTGGGTACTTGTATAATCACTATAATTCCATTTTACAGCAGGAATAGTGAGCATGTTCAGTCTGTTTTGACAGCAGAACTCCTGTCTATGAGTAATAACACAGCAGATAAATATGTAGATTTGGACTGTCGTGGATGCACATACCCTGAGTTGCTTCAGTTTGGAATAAAAACACCACAATGTCATAAAGCTGCTAAGACTAAAAATCTTTAAGTTTATAAGAGGACAGTTTGCAAATACTATGTAAGCAAATAATAATATCAAACATACTGATGTCTTCAGTATGAAAAGATACACAGACCACAAATCCTATGCATTTAAAACATGCACCATTGATTTGGCACTAATGTCATCACACTGTTCTGAGCTGAACAAGCAGCAAGCACCCAGTTGTTTGAATAGGCTGTATCCTTCTCCTTGTGGCTATCTTCTTGCCGCAATTAGTAAAACCAGGCCTTTCTGCTCTTAGATTCAGCAAATCTTAGAGTAAAGGAACAAAGAAGCTGGGAAGCAGGCAATGGGTTGCATGGGTGTCAGATGGCCACCTGGCAGCTACTGAAGAGCACCCTCAGCAAGGACCTCTAAGCTTTGGACTGGGGGTTTTCACTGACAGAAAAAGAAGATAATGAGCAAAACTCTTTAGCCCATGCCTTTCTGCACCACTATCAGAAAACCTCTCCTTGCTGTGATTATGTGATGAGCTCCCCAAACCTCAAATTAGTATTGCTCCTGTCTTTTGAAGTGTGTCCAGGAACACTGGTATTTTGGCTAACAATCTCTCTCTTATTAAACCCTTCTAATATCAAACTGTGTATGAGCTACTGCTGAGCTCATGACTGCTCTGTTTGTCTACACACAAACTGCACCTCCAGAATTTATTAGTCATTACTTTATATAGAACTGAGAGATATTGTGAGTGCCAATGCACTGTACAAAACCAAATTCTGTTTTGTTATGTAATTGAATTCTATTGCTGACAGCAGTAAATGTCATCTTTGTCAATAAGACTTTTGGAGAAAAAAATGTGCCTCAAAGTAGCCTTTAAACTTTCCTGGAGCTGGGCAGAGAGATTCAGGTCAAACAGTATAGAGCGATATAGCTAGGCTTTTCCAGCTAACGTGAATAAAAATATAGGTTTACCTCACCTAGCAGTGCTAAAAGTGCTGTAGGGAAAGATAAGCAGCTGTTTGTTTGATTTTTTTTTTTTAAAGCAAGTTTAATTCCCATTCCACAACCACAAGATGAAAAGTTGTTACTATCAGCAAAAGCCAATCCAGTAGATACTGAACATATGGGAAATGCAGGCAGTATTTGATTTCTTTTTGAAGAATCTTATGCATATAAACTTGTGCAAACAACTTTGGTCTGTATATAGAGTCTCAGCAAACTAAAATGTCTACTTTTATGGTGTGATCAAATGGTGTTGTCTGAAAGAACAGTGAGAATTATGAGGACTAGGAAATGGGTAGAATTTTGTATAGGCAGCATATATTGCAAGGGCTTTGACATTCCTATTTGTGTTTTCAGGGCAGGTACTTCTCAAGCAGAGCACATATTTTTGAAAAGCACTTGTCCAGTGGAATTCATAACACAGCTTCTCTCTCTCTCTCGGTTTTCAAATATGGAGCTAAAGCAAGCCAGAGAAGGAGACAACTTAAAATGAAGGTAATGAAAGAAATAAAGATAATGAAAAATAATATAAAATAGGAACATCAATAAATGTTTAAAAGAAACCAATCAGTTCAAGGAAAGAAGGAGGGAGGAGAATAAATGAGGGAGTGAGAGAGTAGTAAAGTAAAGATAAAGAAGACTTGATTAGTTTTTATTGAAATTTTATTTTATTGACAGTATGGCTTCAATTAGCTAGCAGTTTTAGGAGACATCCAAAACCTTCAGATAGCCAGGTTGCCAGCTCTGCAAACTGAATTCAGGCTTATTTTGCATAGCTGACAATTTCTACTGTAGACTACTGGGCAACTTCCCCCAAAAGAAAACTTTGTGCTGAGGCCCTTAGACACTTAATGGCTTTAACTTCTGAAGGCTGTAATTTGACAGCCTCAAGGGTGCAGTAGCAGTAGGGCACATCAAAGTGCCTGTTATAAACAGATAGTTAAGGGTTAATGTCTCTCTTACCTGTAAGGGGTTAACAAACAGTGAACCTGGAACACCTGACCAGAGGACCAATTGGGAGACAAGATACTTTCAAATCTGGGTGGAGGGAAGCCTTTGTTTGTGTTCTTTGTGTTCTCTCTGGGTTCTGAGAGGGACCAGACATGTAAGCAAATTCCTTCAATCTTTTTGAAAAAATCTCTTCTGTTCTAATTTTAGTAAGTATCAGGATAAAGGCGGTTTTAGTTTTTTTTGATTGTTTTCTTTATTTGCAAATGTGTAGTTTGCTGGAAGTAATTTTAATTTGCATTTGTGCTGGGGAGGGGGGAGGTTTTCTGTCTAGTGTCTAAGCTGAAAGATCCTGTAATATTCCATCTTGATTTACAGAGATAATTTTTACTTTTTATTTCTTTTATTAAAAGCTTTTCTTTTTTAAAGACCTGAGTGATTTTTTCCCCCTTGTTAAGGATCAAAGGAACTGAGTCTGGACTCACCAGGGAATTGGTAGGAGAAGGGAAAGAGAGGAGGAGGGGGAAAGGTGAATTTCCTCTTTGTTTTAGATTCACGGAGCTTGAATCTGTATTGCTTCTGGGTGAGGGGAAAAGAGGAGGGGGGGGGAGGTAAAATTCCTCTCTGTGTGGTCATTCAAGGAGTTTGAATCACGGTGATCTCCTAGTGTACCCAGGGTGGGAAAGAGCTGGGAGGAAGAAAAGAGGGGGAAGGGAAATGGTTTATTCCCCTTTGTTGTGAGACTCAAGGAATTTGGGTCTTGGGGTCCCCAGGGAAGGTTTTTGGGGGGACCAGAGTGCCCCAAAACACTATACATTTGGGTGGTGGCAGCCTATCAGATCTAAGCTGGTAATTAAGCTTAGGGGAATTCATGCTGGTACCCCATCTTTTGGACTCTAAGATTCAGATTGGGGAATTATGCCATGACAGTGCCCCAATCCAAACTATGGCCTTAACCACCAACCTTGGAAAGTGTATGTCACTTTATAAATATCTACACCTACTTTATCTTAAAACCTATTATAACCCTGTTTTGGGCAACAGAGGATTTCAGATAATCTTTGCCAAATACCTTCTCCTCTTGTTATTATATTCCTCTAGAAAATGGCTCTCAGTTTTTCTTATTTGGAAGGAGAAGTGATGATATAAATGAGGTAAAGTGCTGCTGCTGTTTAGCGTTTGTTTCTAGCATAAGTTATTAGGCAGGTCTTTTTAAAAATCACTGCCAGAGTGACTAGTAGCTTTTTCCTCTGAATTTCCAGCCTTCTTTGAAGAAGTGTGTATTCCCTGCAATGGTTTCACTCTGATAAATCTATTATTTTAAAGATCTGTTTACTTTAGTGCTTTATTGTTCATTTTTATCTTTATTCATTCTCAGCTTAACTTTTAAAAACTCAGTTTAAAACTTAGCTAAAAAAGAACCAAAAATTTCTTCCAGCTGGAAAGAGTTAAATACCTTACAATAAGAGCCTGAATCCATACTAGTAATTTCTAATCTAATGAAATATCACTGTAACTTTTAAATATTTTGTATGTTGCAGTATCTGAGTTCTTTTAATTTTACATTTAGGACTTATTAAACACATTTGCACCTTCAGACATACAAATGAATACAGATGGGCAATGCAAGCTTTTACTTTCCATAGTAGAGACATATTCACAGCCTAATCCAAATGTAGAATTGTGCTTGAGACTAGAACCCATCAGTAGTATTAACTTTTTTTTTTAAAAAAAGTGTAAGTTTAAAAAGAACAGATGGCCTTTCTTTTTCCACCTGACCTTAAACTGTCATAGTATGTGAAATATGTCGCTCTACACTGCTGAAATTTCATTTATCTTTTCTACTGTCATAAACAGATGGTTAAGGGTTAATGTCTCTTTTACCTGTAAAGGGTTAAGAAGCTCAGTAAACCTGGCTGACACCTGACCAGAGGACCAATAGGGGGACAAGATACTTTCAAATCTTGGTGGAGGGAAGTCTTTTTTATTTTGTTGGTCGGTTTGCGCTCGGGATGGACATCATTCGTTTCCGATCTTTTTGAATCAGTCTTCATGTTTCAAATTGTAAGCAAATGCCAGGCAAAGGCGGATTAGTCTTTGGGTGGTCCCTCTAATCTATATAAATCTGAGTACCCTGTAAAGCATTTTCCATCCTGATTTTACAGAGATAATTTTTACCTTTTCTTTCTTTAATTAAAAGCTTTCTTTTTAAGAACCTGATTGATTTTTTCCTTGTTTTAAGAGCCAAGGAGTTTGGATCGGTATGAAGCCTCTCAAGGCAACCCAGGGAAGGGAAAGTCTGGGGGGAAAAGGAGGGGGATGGTTAATTTCTCCTTGTTTTAAGACCCAAGGGATTTGGGTCTGGGTTACCCAGGGAAGGTTTTGGGGGAACAGAAAGTGTGCCAGACACTAAATTCTGGCTGGTGGCAGCGTACGAGACCTAAGCTGGTAATTAAGCTTAGAAGTGTTCATGCAGATCCCCACTTCTTGTACTCGAAAGTTCAAAGTGAGGAAAAAACCTTGACATCCACAAACTGCTCTATATTTTTAATTCACAAAGTAGAAGAAATCTATGCTCTAATGGTGCTCACACATTCCCTAATTTATATGCCTGCTTGTACTGAGGCTAAGTTCTGTGTTTGAATGCATATGGATGTATCCCACTGATGTCAGTGGGAGCTTTGCAGACATTCAAGGAGAGAATTTGTCTCTGATCTCCCTTTTTAATAACATTGTTTTTTTCTAAATGTCTTATAAAGCAAGAATGATTATCAAATTACAACAAAACATTCTTACGGTATTTCTACAATGCCTGAATCAGTAAGATATTTTCTGTTGCAAAGAGTTGTAAAGTTAATATTTTAATGTAAAGTTTTGGGGTATTTTGGTTATAGTCCTTGAATATTGACAACAGACCATATTCTTTCTTCTCTGTCCAAGGAAGAGGTGGTTATGTGTGATTTCTGTATTTCTTACTATTGATAGTCCTCCTTAACCGAGCTAGTATTTTATTTACTGTATTAGCCAAAACCTTGGTTATTATGGTTACATGGTAGCTTAATAGGTCAATAGGGAGGGTATATAGTAGCATCTTACTGTGGCAAGGATTATTATAGAGTTACTCTCACTAATGCTGTAAGCTTTTCCCCCATTAGTATAATATTTACAAATGTCAGTTAGTGGGCCTATTAACACTTCTTGAAAAGTTTTGTGACATTCAGCAGGCTAGCTGAGGCAGAGGCTTTCCCTGGTTTTATATCTGAGTTGGAGGCCCACACCTCACCTCCTAGCATAAATGTTACCTACTTATGGATATTTTTATTTGGGGCATTATATTTTTCTTGCAAAACTCTTAAACTTCCAAACCCTAAGTCTCCCCTTTTTTGTTTTTTGATATTTGTTTTATTTATCTAAGTTCTTTTTCAGTTTGAGTCTATTTAATTGCATCCTTGTATTTTGTAGTTGTTGAAAAAATGTCTTTGAACCATTTTATTTATATAACTGGTCCAGATTAAGTACATTCTTATCCATTTATCTTGTCTTTTGTGTCTTCTTTAATTGGGAGCATCTGCTAATTAACTGACCTCTCATTGCAGCCTTCTCTGAGTCTAGTGAACAGACCCCTTTTAATTTTATCTTTAAGTTCACAGTATTGAAGGAGCTCTCTCTTTTTTTGATAGCTTCTTTTCTCTGAGGAAAAGAAGCCAGTTTAATTACCATGAATTAATCTGGGAAAGACAATTTCTTAGGTCAAGTGAGGCTGGGCCATTGATCTTACCTTTTGACTGTTCCAATTGTGCTGCATTCAGCTAATTGCAAGAAAGAATGTATAAAGATATGTTATATTAGGTATAATGAAGGATGTCTGGCTTAACTCTGACCTGCTTCAGTGCCTGCTGATTCATTTGTGTCTGTACACCATGTTGTCTAACCTATTAGCAGTAATATATGTACTATAAGTGATTCCTAGTTCAGGGTGTGTAGGGTTGGCTTCTGGAATGGAGGCAAAAGAGGCTCCACATGGTCCCTGTGCTAGAAGAAATCTTGGGAGCTTGGGAATGCTGGCCAGTCAGCATCCGTCTCCTCCAGCTGGCTAATAGGTGCCAGAGACACCCCAGGTAGAGTATCACCTTTTCAAAAGGCAAAAGTGGGAAACATACAGTAGCCCTATTCCTCTCTGTGGCCCCTGCCTCTTATCTCTGTGAGGCCCTGTCCTCTGGCCAGGCCAGAAGCCAGAGCCATGCTGTGGTAAGAACCACCCAGGAAGCCCAAGACCTTCTACCTGTCCTGGGTAGGGGGCTTGGCTGGTGCTGCCCCTGAGTCTTGAGCAGATGCAGATTGGCGCTGCAGGATATCTGGGACAAATGCTGTCCAGGAATCATTCACTCTGGGACCAAGACATTTCGGGACTGTCCCGCCCAATTTGGGACACATAGTCACCCTACTCCCAGGGGGAGAAACTACCTATTGTCCCTTGCCGAGTGTCTCCATGTCTTGCTACTGGGACTGTCCCCCTTTCACCGCTGTCCCCCCCAATTTCCTCCACCTGGTGATGAGGGTGGGTGACATCTAGCCAAGGTTTTCGAAGGAAAAAAGAGTCCATTCTGATCTTTATGGTTCTATGGCTAAGGAAGTGTGTTGTAGTGTGCAACTGCTAATCTAAAACCAAAATGCCTTATCTGTCAAAAATAAAGATACTAAGGGTCAAGTTTTAACCATATGAAATAAGTCAGCATACTGGTTTTCCTATTAACTTGAATGGGAGGAGGATGAAGTCCGTAATGAGTAGGAAAGAAGTAAGCTGGGACTAATGTTACTGTTGTATTTGCTTTTCAGTAGAAACCAACAATACCTTGGCGACTAGAGATTGTGCAGAAAATGTGTTCAGATTAAAGTTTCCTCATCACCACACTCCAGTCCTGTTTGTTTGTTAGCATCACTTGTTGCTTTTGGTCTTAAATTTAGAATTGTAAGTTGTTTGGAGCATGGACTCTCTCTTACTGTAGTTTCTTGCTTTGTACAGCACATAAGGTTGAAGGGGTCCTGATTTTCAAAATAATGGTGTAAAGTTTAATTTTTTTTTATTTTTATACTTATTTTTATGATTAAAAAGTCTCCCTGTTTTTCCTTCATGGAATAAGTCAAAACAAGCGTACATGACTTGGCTGAAATTCTTGAAAAGGGATAGGTAGGTAGAATAAACCTGCTGTGTGAAGTTTCCGGATGTGGAAAGGTTGTTGAATTCCAACATTATATTATGTTTTTAGAATGGTTGATGGGATTTTAAATATGCAGTTGCTAATAAATGCGTGTCTCAGTGCCAGCACCTCATGTACCATTTTGAAAAAGGCTTGAGTCACAGATAATCCAAGGTTCCTACTTTCCAGCATTTTTGTTTCTTGTCTCTCTTTTTTCTTATTTTATGTGTATATTTTTAATCATCAGCATAAGAAGAAAATTGCAGTCAATATTTATGGTCATTAAAGCCTGCAGTGATTTGCTTTGGGGGTAAAGTAAACTCTTCCTGAATAGGGGATATAGCAGTGTAACGACTGCATTAGCAATTGTTCGTTTTTAAAATGTTGCTGCTGAGAAGATGGGCTTCCAGCACACTGAACGTGCAGTGTTGAGAGCTCATGCATTGATTACATCTGTCCTTTTGATGTTTTGCTTTTGAAGAAAAGTAGTATCTGTTAAAGGTTAAAACCAGATTTAACTACTCGTTCATTTGTGAACACTACGCTATAATTTTCTGATGCAAAGGCTATCCTTCTAATGGCCTTTTAAATACAACTGTTTAGTGTGAAACCAGAGCTTCTAAAACTCATTTTTATTATTGACTGGTTGTTTTTTTTTCATAACCACATTCTTCAGTAAATGTCTAAACTGCCTCCTCATTTAAACTGTTTAAAAGCTAAATGTATGTTCTGGAAAATATTTGACCTGTAGCTTACCTGGTGCAATACTTTAGAAATTACTATGCAGTAATGTCTAAGAAGTTACAGAGCAAGCATTATTCACTTCTCTGATCCTTTTTTGAACAGAATTATTTTTAGTAAATTAATTTTCTTAGATGAATGAAATAAAAATTTGGCTGCTGTTCTTAATGTTTTATTTATTATGATAAATATTTATGTAATCCGTTCAACATAGTCAAGTACAGTCTTACTGAAGATATGTCAGACTTTCTATACTTCATGCAAAGCCAAACACTTGAGTTTAAAAAAAATGTGAGGCAAAAGTGGAGCAGGAAATCCTCAGCTGGTGTAAACTGTTATACATTGACTTGAGTGGAGTGATGACAATTTACACTAGCCGAGGATCTGCTTGTTACGTTTTTATATAATTAAAACAATGCATTGATGGACATAATCTGATCTAAGACTAATAAAGTTAATGATGATGGTTTCCATGAAATTACAGTGTATTAACTCTTAGGCCCTGGACTTGTAAGCTGCTCATGTGTATAGAGTTGTTGTTATGCGTTTGTCACCTGCACAGAATTCGTCATAAGTGAGTGTTTGCAGGATTGGATTCTTAGACATAAGTTATTACATAAATTATGATACACAGAAATCATTAAGGCCCTGTAATGGGGTATTTAAACCCCCTCCAGACCAGGAGGGGATTTAATCTTGCTTCCAGAGGCTCAGTTAACCCTTCCCAAGTGCACCTGTATTAGCTATTAGGTCTGGGTGAAGGACTTAAAAGCAAGGGACGCTGGGAGGAGGAGGAGGGAGAGAAGAGGAGAAAAGCTTCTGCAGCAAGCTGGAAGCCTGCTTGTGTGGGGACTCTGGTGAGCTATAGCCTGCCTAAACCTCTGAGTAAGGGGGAGATTAAACCAGCTTCTGGACCATGGGGTTGATCAAGACACAGGTGCCTGTGATTGGACAGGAGGACAGCTTCTTGCAGCAGCATGCTGTAATGGGGTGGCAGTGATTTGAGCCCAGCCAGGATGAAGGTTTGATTGTTTGTATATTTCTATTGCCCTTTATTAAAAAAAAAAAACAACCAAAACCTCTGTTGCCTTGGAAAGGGCTGTAAAGTAGTCTGGTTGGTGATCCAGGCTGTTCCTATGGCCAGAGAAGGCCAGAGTTAGTGGGGGAAAAACTGAGGCAGTGTTGGTACATCACTGTGTGGTCAGAAGGGGGTGAGCTTGAATGGTAACTTTGCTACAGGCTCCAATTCAGGCACATACATGCTTAAATGTTTCTCCAGACTGAAGCATTGTTCTTTTAGTGTGAACAAACTTGAAGTGTTAGAAATGTGTTGAGTATCTCTTCTGAGATGATGAGCCCTTTGTTCATTTTTAGTGCTACTATGTTTTGAGAGTGGTTCCAATATGTTCCTGTTTTGTGGATATCTGATTTGTTATAAATAGTGTGTGTGTAAAAATGTTTCATATTTTTATATACATGTGAATGAACAGTGCAGTACAACAACACTGCAAGTGTGTGTGTGTGTGTGTGTGTGTGTGTGTGAGAGAGAGAGAGAGTATTACCTCACCCACCTTCTCTTATATTTTATCTAAGATTTAAAAAACTCTGTCTTTTAATAGCAAAATGTTTGGTGTGTTCCTAGAAGGGTAGTTTCTTTACCTCTCAGTTAACAATATAAGTAAAAGAAGAAGAAAAAAAATAGACTGGGCACAGATTAACAAGTCCAAACAACTGTTTTAATTAAGAATACACGTAGTATCCAATTCCGCACTAGATGAATTAATGGTGCCAAACTTCCTAATTCTTAGTCAGTCTTTGAACTGAAAATTGCAGGTTTTGGACCCTAGTATGTGAACAAATAAGAGGATTTTCCACTGTTTCTGTAACCTCTTGTGGTGGTTTTATTTATTTAGAAGGATGACGGTTATTAAATAAAAGACAATTATAAGAGTAAGGATTTTAATACTTTAAGGGCTGAATGCTCATTTTACATGTAAAGATGAAGTTAAAGGGGCTCTATGTGGCCTGTGGGAATCCTCTATACCAGCAGTTCTCAAACTGTGGTTGGGACCCCAAAGTGTGTCATGACTCCATTTTAATGGGGTTGCCAGGGCTGGAGTTAGACTTGCTGGGGCCTGGGGCTGAACCCGATCCCAATGCCTGGGACCAAAGCCCGAGTCCAAGGGCTTCAGCCCTGGGTGGCAGGGCTCAGGTTACAGGCTCCCCTCTGGGGCTGAAGTCCTCGGGCTTTAGATTTGCCCCCCCACTTACCCCCGCCCGGGGTGGCGGTCTCCAGCTGGCTCAGGTTTCGGTCCCCCTGCCTGGGGTCCTGTAATCATTTTTTATTGTCCAAAAGGGATCGCAGTGCAGTGTAGTTTGAGAGCCTCTGCGTCTATACACATTCTGCCCCAACCAAGTCCAGGGCATGGAGCAGCTGTGCATTCCTGTGGCTAATACTGCAGTCATCAGACTGAAGTAGTGTCATCAGCAAGCTATTCTGCCCCCCGCCCCAACTCCCACCACCTGGGTATTTTTGTCCCTAGATCTGTGTAGTGTATTGACCTTCTGGCTGCTGTTGGGGAGTAACAGTGGGAAACTGAGTCACAAGTCCACTTAATGTAGGCTTAATCATTCTTTGCCTTTATCTATACAATTTTAGACAGAATTTTTGTCAATTACAGTGTCTAGATATGTTTGCAGAAAAATAACAGATAAGATGGAATTGGTAAACGGGCCCAGGTCACTACATTCCAAGGCACCTGGAAGTCCTTCCACCTTCCATGATAGTCATTGCCTTCTCTGATTCCTTGCTCTGGTCCTCTGATCCCACCTTTCAGTTTCTAGTCTGGTGTTTCTCCAGTTTGGGCCCATGTCTGGTCTAGTCTGGTGTTTCTCTATTTGGGCCAATGTTCACATAGGCTTTTTATCTGCATTAGATTACTTAATTCTTTATCCAATTGGCTTTTAACACAGTAACCGTTTGGGTTTTAGGCAACCTGTACATTATGGATATGTGAGCTTCAATTACCCAACTTCTGCATTTTTTCCTGCTGGTTTTGCAGTTTCTGGGTCATGTCATCCTGCCCTGGGTCATCCCTGAAAAAGATCTTTTTGTTGTTACACGTTTGCATGGCTTGCTTTTTTTTTTTTTTTTTTTTTTTTTTAATTTTTTTAAACATCAAAACCCCCAGCACAATGTTACTTTTGTTCTGTCAGTAATAACATTATTTTAAGCAACGCAGCAGATCTATGTAAATAGGCAAAACAGCACTTATGCCAGCAAGGCCTTGGCCTAAGTGTTACCTGATCTGTACTCATTCACTACCTATAATTACAAATCATTAAAATATAACTGGCAAAGCTTTTAAGATTACCATTTAGTAATCCTTCACTTTTATATTTCAGTGTTATAAGTCAGTATATGTATCCCCTTAACCTATTTGGGGAGAGGAGTTTGGAGAACATGCTATGATTCTTTAATGTCAGTGGTTCATATCTTCTTTGAACATAGGGTTTTCATTCAAAGTTCAGTTTTGTTCATGCATCATGACAAAAACATTATTAGAAATTTATTTTGTGAATGTATTTTGTTACGTCTCAATTTTATGGCCTTTATATTTAGTTGCTTTTAATGATATCCCAACACGGTCTCTCTTCTAGCTTCCTTTCAACACTCCTCTGTGCTTCCATGGACCAAGCCCCTGCAGAGCAGTGTTCAGCAGGGTGCACCATGCGTTACTTCTCTGACCCTGTTACTTGGTTAAGAATGTAAATACTTGGCACCAAATTTTATAATCTATATTCTTTGAAGGCTGCTTTCTGCATGGCTGATATTTGGTGGTCCCACTGATTTTTGGGTCCTTGGATGCTTATTCTGTGTATGGCTCACAGAATTTATCCCTACATCTGAGATTGGGCAGTTGTTGTAGATTATGTGGCTAGAAAAAAATGTAAATGATGCATTAAAATGAATTTTCTATTCATAGAACAGTATTCTCCAAACTTAAGCATTTGAGGAAGGCCTTGCATGATGTCCTGTTGATGCAGCAGTTGTGCCACGGGACAGAGAGATACATACTCACAAAACACTGAAAACAGAAATTTTTGGTGGTGCAAACATGGCATAGCTAGCTTTACACTATCCTTGAACCTTCTGGCAAAGGGGAGAAATGGCAGGAGAGAGCAGGGTGGGGTGCACATTGTTCATGGCCAGTAGAGGCTGTATAGGACAGCGCCAACTGGCATAATTTAGAGCTGTCAGTGTCCTCCGATTTGGGGGAATAAAAAGGTGTCTTAGAGGCACTTTCTTCCTCCCTTTGTACCTTCCTGAGCTGTGGCAAGTGAAACCTTGGCTCAGTTGAGGATCTAGTGGTTTTTCACTGAGAGGTGCCACATTTGTATTTTTCCGTAGGTATAAATACAAACCAAGAGAGACCTCTCAGAATGAAGTAAATAGAAGCTGTGAAGTGTAATTCTAATTGCGGCTTCTTAGGAAAAGTCCTTGAAACTTTATTTTTTTTAATGTAATGGTGCTGTAGGAAAGTAGCCCCTTTTCCCATGTAACATTAACACTTTATCCTAGAATATAGAGAAATTACCAAATACATATTTGAACCAATTATAACAATTGCTATTTTATTTTCCTAATTCCCATGATTCTTCTTGCATAGTCCAGGTTTCCGTTTAATCTGCAATACTTTCAGGAGGACTGAAATTTCTTTTAGTATACAGACTCAGATATAAAAAAGACTTGTACGAATTACTAGGGGGTGGGCTGTCGATTAATCTCAGCTAACTCACGCGATTAACTCAACTCAAAAATTAGTTGAGATTAATTTTTTTAATCACAATTAATTGCAGTTTTATTTGCACTGCAACAATAGAATACCAATTGAAATGTATTAAATATTTTGGATATTTTTCTACATTTTCAAATATATTGATTTCAATTATAACACAATACAAAGTGCACAGTACTCATTTTACATTATTTTTATTACAAATATTTGCACTGTAAAATTGATAAACAAAAGAGATTGTTTTAATTCACCTCCTACAAGTACTGTAGTGCAATCTTTTTATTGTGAAAGTACAATTTACAAATGTAGATTGTTTTTGGTTATATCACTGAACTCAAAACCAAAACAATATAAAAGTTTAGAGCCTACAAGTCCACTTAGTCCTACTTTTTGTTCAGCTAATTGCTAAGAGAAACAAGTTTGTTTACATTTACGGGAGATAATGCTGTCTGCTTCTTATTTACAATGTCACCTGAAAGTGAGAACAGACATTCACATGGTAGTGTTGTAGCCGGCATTGCAAAATATTTACATGCCAGATATGCTAAAGATTCGTATACCCCTTCATGCTTTGTCCACCATTCCAGAGGACATGCTTCCATGCTGATGATGCGCATTTAAAAAAAAATGCATTAATTAAATTTGTGACTAAACTCCTTGGAGGAGAATTGTATGTCTCCTGCTCTGTGTTTTACTTGTGTTCTGCCATATATTTCATGTTATAGCAGTCTCGGATGATGACCCAGCATGTTCTTTGTGTTAAGAACACTCTCACTGCAGATTTGACAAAACACAAAGAATGTACCAATGTGAGATTTCTGAAGATAGCTACAGCATTTGACCCAAGATTTAAGATTCTGAAGTGCCTTCCAAAATCTGATCTGAACGGTGTATGGAGCATGCTTTCAGAAGCCTTAAAAGAGAAACACTCCGATGTGGAAACTACAGATTCCTAAGCACCAAAAAAGAAAATCAACCTTTTGCTGGTGGCATCTGACTCTGATGATGAAAATGACTATGCATTAGTCTGCACTGCTTTGGATCATTATTGAGCAGAATCCAACATCATCATGGACGCCTGTCCTCTGGAATGGTGGTGAAAAATTTCTTCTCTTTTCACAGTGCAAATATTAATAATAAAAAACAAAGTGAGCATTGTACACTTTGTAGTCTATTGTAATTGAAATCAACATATTTGAAAATGTGGAAAATATCTGAAAATATTTATATAAATAGTATTCTATTGTTTAACAGTGCAGTTAATCGCGATTAACTTTTTTTTAAACTTGACAGCCCTTCTAATGACTATAACACAGACAAGATGGGTAATTGCAAGCTAAAGCTAAAAAAAACAGTGGAAAATTCCATTGGCTGTTAAACTTCTGCTTAGTCTTATCTTGCTTGTTAATTTTATGAAACTGAAATGATTAAAACAACCTAACTAAAGTGAGTACAGTATATTGAAAAATCTACTTCTAAGCAGGTCAACTTCAGGGATTTTCACATAGAACTTTCATGCCTTGTATTCTACATCAGTTGATAGTGAGGCTGTTCTCTTTTGGAAATGCCTCATTTGTCTGTGTGGCACCTTCAGTTAAAAGTTATGAGAGGCTTATTTTGCTCATGTGATCAGTTAACTCCTTTCTTCCCAAATGACCGTGGATGGTGATCTAGGACATCTTATGGTTTTCTTTGGACGTAATTTTCCTTTGGGGTCTGGTCTTATTGCAATATATATGAGAAACTGGACCTACGTGACAGTATGGAGACAGTAAACATCTAAGTGGTGTGAATTATGCTTCAAAATACTTGCAGGCACTTAAAAGGGAGACTGTATGAAAAAATGTAGTTGTTTCTTTGTATTTGTGTTTGTATGTATTTCTTTGTATTCCTCCATAAGTGTAGAAGATACCTAATGGGGTGAAGAGCCTGGTGGGAGGGAGGAATGGATAGAGTGCTACCTTTGTAGTGTCACTCCCCTATAGGGACTTCATTAAGATTGTTAATGCTTATGTATTTTCCTCTGCCAGAGAGCAGGCGATACTAGGGAAAGTGGCCAACCAGGGTAGGTGACAGCCCCTGTAAAACTTCAGACAGGACTACTCAAGTAATTAAAACAAGCAAGATTTCATATACAATTTTAGAAAAAGGCATCTACAAAATTCCCTTTTTGATATTTGTATTTTGAATGATTCTTCTATCATTACCAGTTCTGCAAATTCAACTTTCCTGTCTGTAGTTTAATTCTGATCAAATGAAAAATCACTAGCTCTAATGTATTGGGCTACAGAAGATCACACATTAATCAACTCCTAGAATCGCTAAAGACCTAGGAGTAATTTATATATTTCTGAGAATAAATACCCACAGTCCACACGGGACTGAAAAATCTAAAACCATTTTGGTTCTAGCATCCCTCCACTAGACGGATGGATTTACAGTATAGTGCCACAAGACTTTACTAGCTGCAACATAATCAGCATGTATATGAATAAGCTATCCTGTTGGGTCAAACATATTTGAACATACAGCAGAATACAGTGAACTTTTCTTATACTTCAGTAATATATCTATCAATTTATGGGATTTAATTTGGGTATCTTGTTCCATACTTCAATCACTGGTTTACAGTTCTACTGTTTATTCCTAGAAAGATAATGATTCATCAAACAACTGTCTGTCTGTTATTTGAGCGAAGTTTGAAATATTTGACTTAACTATGTCTTTGTTAAAGATAAAGATTATTTGGGAAGAATCGATGGGGAAAAATCCCTACTTATCCCAGATGTATACAAAATTGGAGTTTTAATAAATTTCAGATACAGATTACCACACTGTTACTTTGTAGCGAAATGCTTTTTTTGGATTCCAATATTGTGGTAGAGTATACAAGGTTTTTGTTTAGGTTGGGTGCTAAGCCTTACTCTGCAGATGGCGTTTTGAGCTGGTGTATCAGCACTGTCCGTAGACTCACCCACCACTGTTATGACCTGAATACTTTTTTTTTTTTTTTTTTGTCCACCATCATTCCTTTGTGCTGAGTGGCACAGAACTGCCCATGGGTATTTTTGTGGCACTATACAAGAGTGTGTAGGTGAAGATATTTCCTCTGCATTTTGACCTTTGCTTGGCTGTGTGAGGGGAAGGAGGCAGGATTTCAAGAGAGTACATCTTAAAGTGGAAAATATTTCCTTTTCTTATACGGCTTCACTTTAACAAAAAGAACAAAATAAATAATGAAAATTCAAGTCCACTAATTATTGAAGAAAAATGTTTGTAAAGACCTCTAATAATGTAAACATTACCCAAAGTCTAAGCAAGACTCTACGATCTTTATAGAGAAGCTTTGAGGGCCTGATCTTTATCTGATTTTAAAGCACTGGGGAAACTCCATTCATCTCACTGGGAAGCGAATCAAGCCCTGAATGAAAAACTTTAAGGGTTCGATATGCAAAGTGCTGAGCACAATTTACAAGGTGTTGAGCACTCTCACTTTTTGTTTGAAATCAGTAGGCGCTGAGGACACTCGGGAATCTGCAGCATCTAGCCTTAAAAATGTTTGAAGGCACAGAGTCTAAACAAGGCAACTAATTGCATAATTAAATTTTGGCAAGAGAAAGATGAAAAAAATCTTAATTTGGCAAAATTGTTACATTTTTGGGAGGTGTTAGGGAGGCTAAATCAATTTAAATATAATTTTTTTTTGGTGGGGGGGGAGGGTATTTGTGCTGAGAGCCTTCCCAACAAGTTCCAGCCAAAGTGAATTAAAAATGTATTATGCAATTGGAATGCAGAAAACTTCTTAATTGTAGTGGCATTGCCATTAGACAGGTCCACAGAGTGCAAGAGAATCAATTACAAGCTTTATAACTTTCACTTATTGTAGTTGCATATATTATTCATGCTTATGTTACATTCTTGAAACGTAAACAATAAAAATAAATGATGAAATAGCTGTATACTCAGTTACAGCAACAACCTGGATCCCGCATATATTGGTTTAATGTGACTGAACACACACGCTTCCTCCGAAAGCATTTTTAACATGATGGTCCTGACGGGGCTTCTCAGTTGCATGCATGTAATTTTCAGTTAAAATATTTTTGGAATAAAGCAGCTGGTTTGCTGCATGCTTTAAATGTTCTGTACCTTTATAATGAACACACTATGAGCTAGTTGAGTTTAAAAATCTCTAGAAGCAAGTAAACGAGTTCTTTGTTAATAGTTGTTTATACTGAATTGTTTGTAGTTAAGCAAAGTAAGGAAAATAATTTGAGTTTTAACACTGCTATGCTCAAACATTCATATTACTGGAAATGAGGCCTTAAAAATGTGCCATAAGGGGATAATGATAAATTTTATTATCTCCAATCCAGAACTGACCTGGTTTAAGGGTTAGTCAGATGTTGTTTTTTATTATGGTCCACCATTTGTGCTGAAATTTTAAGGGTACTTGCTTAAGGTCTAAGCTTTAAATTCTTAACTACATATGTTAAACTTTCTATTTTTATTAACTTAAACTTTCAGGGACTCTTGCATTTTGTTTTTTAACCGTACAAATTTCAAAACCTGTTTTTAACCTTTTATCTTATTTGATGGCAATATGAGGTTATAACCAAAAATCTGACTGAACAAAAATGTTCAAATGAGTCAATAATCTGTGATTTTTATTAGGAAGGTATGCATAGTAGATACGTACGAAATGCAGCAATAGGTCTCTGCTTGTCTATAATATTGTTATGCAAAATCTTATTATAAATGTGTTTTTTATATAGGTTATTGCTTTCATAAAGATGTAGAGAATGACAGAAGAATAATCAATTAACGGTACATCCATTGTTTAGAATAGTTTCTAAATACTCTTGTGAGAGCTGCATAGTGATATTCATTGTCACTTCATTACTTGTTGGGGATTGCCCAGATGTTACATGATATCAGCATAAGAAAGCAATGTCTGTGCTAAATTATATCAGTATTCTAATACTCATTTTCGGCTGTAGGGAGTGTTCTGTCTTATGGGCACAGTTAGATATCAGGGCCATAAGGATTGAGTATCAGTGTAGGGTGGCAAGGCAGGCAGGTTAGTGGGAAGCTGCAGGCGCTCAGTGATAAAGAGTATCCTGAAAAGTGATTGACTGATATTTTCATATTTGATTGCTATATCTGTACAGATCATCCTAGGGGAGGAGATGCAGTTGCATATCAGTTATGTACAATGGCTAAGGTGAGGTAAAACATGGGAGGCGGAGGAAAAGGGAGAAGACAGGCTATGTATTGGGAGGAACTGCAGAGCTGGCTCTTTGTAAAGAAAGGCTTGCATTATGGTAGATCTGACCTGTTCCTGACGTGCCACTCTATACCAGACTAAATGGTTAAGAATTTGGGGAGTTACCCCACCCTGACTGTGTTTTAAGAATTTTCTTTATATTATGGCTTGCTAGATCATATTGAATTATGTGATTTTCTTTTCTTTTCTTTTCTTTTCTTTTCTTTTCTTTTCTTTTCTTTTTTCTATAGAGGGGACTGATTTCAGCTGGCCCCTGGTTTTTGTTCATGGAGGGCGTTACTCCTTACCTTTTCCCTAAGTTGTTAACTCTCCATAAGCCTTCATGTTGTTTGTGAGGTAGTTCAATAAATTGTAAAGCTTGTAAATAACAAACTCAGTAATATATCAGGTGCCCAAGTGTGTCTGGAGATGAATAATTATGGGATTCATAGTTACCATTGAAAAGATAATAGTTGGGAGGTTAAGAGTGTTGCTGTGCTGTTCTAAATATTGCTCCTGGGGGCATTCAGTGCCAAAAAATTAAAGATTCTACAAATTGTATTTGTCAAAATAACACTGCATAATCATGCCAGTTTCAATAATTTTGGTAATTTATTTCAAAATAACTATCAGCAAGTATGTTTGTAACAATCCAGACACACACCAAAATTAGGGTTGCCAGCTGTCTACTCACAGAAAACTGAACATCCCTGCCCCAATGCTTCCCCGAACCCCCCCCCCAATTCTCTGAGGCCCCACCCCTGCTCTCTCCATCCCTTCTCCCTCTGTCGCTTGCTCTCCCCATCCTCACTATCTCATCTTCACCAGGCTACTTTGGGGGGTTGGGGTGTGGGAATGGGTGAGGGCTCTGGGCTGGGGATGAGGGGTTTGGGGTGCAGGAGGGTGCTCTGGGCTGGGACTGAGGGGTTTGGAGGGCAGGAGGGAGATTGAGGCAGAGGGGTTGAGGGGTGCAGGCTCCAGGCGGTGCTTACCTCAAGTAGCCGCTGGAAGCAGTGGCAAGTCCCCTCTCCAGCTCCTACACAGAGGCATGGCCAGGCTTCTCTACACACTGCCCCATCTGCTGGTGCCAGCCCCGCAGCTCTCATTGGCTGTGGTTCTCAGCTAATGGGAGCTGCAGAACTGGTGTTTGTGGCAGGAGCAACACACAGAGCCCCCTGGCTACATCTAGAGGCTGGAGCGGGGACATGCTGCTGCTTCTGAGAGGCATGTAGAGCTACGGCAGGCAGGGAGCCTGCCTTAGCCCCACTACACCACTGACCGGACTTTTAACAACCCGGTCAGCAACAACCAAGGTCTCTTTTTTTGACAGAGTGTTCTAGTCAAAATCAACCCTAACACAAATTCCTCCAGGAATAGAGTTAAAGAAACCCCTAAGACAACCCAGTTCCTGTTTCTCTGCTCCCTTCTCTCCTCCCCATCCAGAGCCCAGCCAGGGGGGCCAGACACCCACAACCCCTCCACCCAGAGCCCAAATGTGGGGTCCCCCCAGCCTAGATACCCACATCACATTCCCCCCACAGCCAGCCGTGGGACCCCTCCGGCCCAGATATCTAACCCCTTTCTCCCAGAGCCCAGCTGCAGGGCCCCAGACACCCATCCCCGGTCCCCAAGTCTGGGGCTACAGAGGGAGAAACAGCTTGATGCTCAGTCCCAGATTTGCATGGTGTTTCCTGCACATGCTGCCCTCTCCTTCCCTCAGGGCAGTCTGGGAACTGCAGTGACCAGGAATCCTCTAGCGTCTGTCCTTTCCCCTGGCAGTGTCTTCTATGTGTAAGCTGGACTCTGCCGAGTCTAATGATGGCTAGCAGCACTGCAGCTCATTTCTGTGGGGGAAAGGAAATTCTGTACGCACAGTGTTAATTTCTGCAAAATTGTGCAGTGGTACAGAATTCCCCCAGGAGTAGAATATGGTTTCATATGCTTTTGTTTGGAGTCCTCCATATGGAAAGGTATTTGGGAGCACTTCTATCCTTTGGTGCTCCAGACTCTGGGTTCCAGGCCTCAAAATAGAATTAATACGAAGAGGAAAAGTAAATTCTTCTTTAGCTCACTAACTGCTTTTGATTATGTCCTTGGTCACCTTTGTGTTCAGCACTCTTCTATCAGGCTTTGCGGCTTGTATTTTTCTTCCTAGAATGTTTACTCATTTCCTGCTTTTCCTTTATAGTGTATCTGGCTGAAATGGTACTTTAATTCTAATCCCCTACTTTCAGTGATTTATACTTTCTAATACAACTACTTTTAGTCTGATATTTCTCATGCTTGTTCTCAACCCAGAAGAATTTTTTTTAAAGTTGGTAGACAATTCACTTAGCTGTTTATAAAGATCACATAAACAGGCACATTATGACTGAGGATACGATTTAGTCACAGATGTCACGGACGTCATGGATTCCATAACTTTACCAGACCTGTGTGGGCTACAGCTGCCAATAGCTGCAGCCAGGGCCAGAGTCAGGATTGCGCGTGTACACACACTCACCCTCTACAACTTTGCCTGGGTTGGAGCTAGGGTTGTGCACCCTTGCTCCATAGCTGTGCCACCCCCTCGCCACACACACACAGCTGAGGCTGCGTGCCCTCCCCTCAAACCCCTGTGGATGGTAGGACTTGGGCTGTCAGTCCCCCTTCTATGGGGCTCCAGCTGTCCTCTCCTCTCCTCCCTCCCCCCGGTTTTTAGTAAATTTTAAGTGGACAAGTCACCACTCCCCTGCCCTTTTGTTTATTGCCGCAACCTGTCCATGATTTTTACTAAAAATAACTGTCAGGGACTTTAACCCAGACGGCAAAGTTCGTTGTCTGACCGTGAGAGAGACAGGCAACACCAGCAAGGTCCGATCAAGAGCTCTTTATTGACAAGTGCACGCATCAATAGAGAGCAGCTTGTCTCCTGAGAGAATCAGCCTGCTCTTAGTATAAGCCTATATAGACAGTTCCGTCGCGTCATAAATTATTCACTTGAGCAACCAACCCCCTTTATTTCACAACTAGAAACTAGACACCTTTAGTATACTTGCATGCCTAAAGTTAGAAATGTAGGGGAGTTAAAAACAAACAAAGAACAAAACCATGGAGTGTAAACCAGGAGGCTGGGAAGCTAGAGTTCTTATCAATTCTTCGAAGGGGCTGCTTCTAACACAGCACATCTGGTACTGTGCCAGGAATGCAGCTTCTCTCTTATCTTACTTTTTCCCAGCGCTTCATGAGACATGCTGCTTCTTAGTTCTTTTCCACTCAGGGATTACCCACAAACCTTTGTTAGCCTGACTTTGGTCAGGTTGGCATACCTGGTTTTGTCTGCTATATCTTTATTCAGGCCTAACATAACCATGACAAAATCTTAACCTAGTTGGTCATTATTAAGGTTATTTTTCTATACTTTTTAACAGCCAAGCAAAGTAAATACAAAAAAGGCAAAGTTGTACAAAGGTTTAAATTTCCTTTCATAAAATAAGTAAAATTCAGTTGTTTCTCTTAGCAGTGTTACTTCTGCCTCTCAGCATAGTGGTCTCTCAATTACCTGAGCATCACACAATACTGAGCGTTATTGCATGAGTAGACATAATTTCCAGTATATTGAAATGGAAAGGTACTGTATTCTTTTCTATACTATTCCACTGATAAAAATTTGGGCCCTGATCCTACAAGGTTTTAGCCACATAGGTAACTTTACTCATGTGACTAGGCCATTGAACTCAGTGGAAGTGCTCTCATACTTACGTGTCTGCAGGATCAGGGCACATGTAAGTAGGTTACGTGGAAAAAATATGATCAGATTTTTCACATGCTGAACACAACAAAGGACATACAAAAGTCACAACAAAACATAAGGATTGCCTTGCATGGCGTAAGGGATCCACCTCCATAGTTTCTAGGAATGTTGCAAATTTGAAAGAATTCTGATATGTCAGAAAAATCATTTCAGGAGTTAATAACCCAAATCTTTGTTATCTTAGAGCAAAGTCCTGATCTAATGAAACTGAACAATCACAAACCCCTCATTAAAATCCCTTTGACTGCATGACAGTAAATGTTTTATCGCTATGGCTGAATACAATACCCACTATGTGCTGTACATAAACAGAAAACTTGGCAAGATGTAATCATTCCATTAGTTTAATTGCTGAAGTATTTGAGAACAGTCAGAGGAAGATGAACTGCTTCTTTTAAAATGTAAATGTTAATTGTAAGAGTTGATTTAATCCATAATGTAAACTACCTCAACTCTTGTTCTATTTTCTTACTCTTACTTACCCAGTATAGTGAATGCTGTCTTTGTTTAATAATTTAAGATGTCAACAATTCAATTTAATGTTAATACAAAATGCTGCAATAATTTTTATTAGTGCATACTTTTACTAAAACTGTGGTGCAACCCCCCATTTTAAATGTATAGAAAAGGTAACATTTTGTTACAGATGCTGTGGTAACATGCATTTATTTTCTTAAACCTTAAAATGAATTAACATATCCAGATTCTGCACTCATCCTTTGCAGCCACATGAAATGTAACATGAAGGCACAGGTGTAACTTGGGTCAGAAATTTGCTGCTATACTTCTAGGTTTCTATTATAAGATTAAGGGAACAATGCAGAACTTTTGTACATAAAAATAAATTGGATAAACTCTCAATCCTTACTCTTTAGCGCTCTGAAATACTGTACTAGTGATAGCATCAACCTTCTGCTCAACTCAAGAGACTGAGCATATTATGATTAGCCAGTGATATGCTGCCAAAATGTTAATAAGGGACTCTCAAAAATGTATTCTGTTGTTGTTTTTGATTAAACCCCCTCAGCTAGGTAAGTATGCACCATTTGGGGCACTAATAAACCTCAATGGAGTCTTATCTCCCACAGATTACCCATTATCTAGCAGATAATTATGTAGCTTCAGAGAGATTACTTGCATGCATGTATGCATACATACATACATACATACATGACTAAAAGAATCAGATGTCTGGAAGAGACCTTGAGAGGTCATCTAGTCCAGTCCCTTGCACTCATGGCAGGACTAAGTATTATCTAGACCATCCTTGATAGGTGTTTGTCTAACCTGCTCTGAGATTCCACAACGTCCCTAGGCAATTTATTTCAATGTTTAACCACCCTGACAGATAGGAATTTTTCCCTAATGTCCAATCTAAACCACCCCTGCTGCAATTTATGCCCATTGCTTCTTGTCCTATCCTCAGAGGTTAAGAAGAACAATTGTTCTCCCTCCTCCTTGTAACAACCTTTTATCTACTTGAAAACTGTTATGTCCCCTCTTAGTCTTCTCTTTTCCAGACTAAACAAACCCAACTTTTTCAATCTTCCCTCATAGGTAATGTTTTGTAGACTTTAAAGAAGAGCAACAAAAATAATTAGACTTTCTCCAATTTGTCCACATCTTGCCTTAAATGTGGCTCCCAGAACTGGACACAATACTCCAGCTGAGGCCTAATCAGTGTGGCGTAGAGTGGAAGAATTACTTATGTCTTGCTTACAACACTCCTCCTAATACAGGGGTTCTCAAACTGGGGGGTCAGGACCCCTCAGGGGGTTCTGAGGTGATTACATGGGGGAAGGGGTCATGCACTGTCAACCTCCACTCCAAACCCTACTTTGCCTCCAGCATTTATAATGGTGTTAAATATATTTAAAAGTGTTTTTAATTTATAAGCGGGGTCACACTTAGAGGTTTGCTGTGTGAAAGGGGTCACCAGTAAAAAATAAATAAATAAATAAATAAAAAAATAAAAAATTTGAGAGCCACTGTGCTATACTCCAGATGATGTGGCTTTTTTTTTTTTTTTTCTTTTTTTTTTCAAACAGTGTTACGCTGAAGGGTCATTTTCCCAAAACAAGCTGCAGCACTAGTTGAATTCTTCTCTATTTGCCTCAAAACATGAAGCATGTATCAAAGAACCAGTGATTTTTTGCTAGTATTCAGTGTCATTCATGGTACATGATACCCACTTGATCACTTGGGTTTGAATAACCAGAGTAAATAGAATATATGCTTCAGCAGATTCTCTGAGAAACAGAGACTAGAGTAGATACACACAGCTGCTGCGTGTGTTCAGAGCATGGTGGGTATATCAGGAAGTAAGTTTTAATTGATTTTTCTGTATAAAAAACTGGCTATATTACAAGTAGCCCACAAAAAAAAAACAAAAACAAATAAAAACCCTGTCTGGACATTGCAATTCACCTACTTACTGCTTCTGATCTTCAGGCTGCTTTTATTAAGTAACACTTGAATCTGAAGCCTTGTTGCTACCTAAGCACTAACACTCAGCACCTATTCTTCTGCAAACAAAGCCATCAGAGATAAAATTATGAATTTTTATTTATAATTACAATGTACCACACATCTCTTGTGCTGTTAGTCAAAGAGATTTAGTGTTCATCTATAAAAAATGGATATTGGACCCTGCACTGTCATAAAGCAGCATCTATTGGCGGAGTGGCTCCAGGCACCAGCATGCCAAGCTCACGCCTGGCAGCGGAAGCCTGGGGGGGGGGGGAGGGGACGCTCTACCAGTTGCCGCTAGGGCGGCAGGCAGGTAGCCTTTGGCGGCATGCCTGTGGAGGGTTCACTGGTCTCGCGGCTTTGGCGGACCTCCCGCAGGCTGCTGCCGAAGGCAGCCTGCCTGCCGTGCTTGGGGCGGCAAAACACCTAGAGCTGCCCCTGTTTATTGGCAGATCCTACTGCACGCAGACTGTGCTGATGGATGTGAATTTCCTTAAGCATGATGTCTGTGATGAGGTTGGTACAGATGTTAGTTCAGAATTGACAGATGCTTTCATTTCAAACACAACCCCTGCAGTAACCAGGCAAACTACCAATGTTTGCACAGCTGAAAAAACAGTATTCACAGTTGAATGGTTTGAGTTTCCCAAGTATGGCAGTTAAATTTGATCCCAGCTGAAACCCAGAAACACTTCAAGTGAAGCTTGGAGGCGTTCTAAAACAATGCTGTCAATTGTCAACTGGATTTCCCTGTGTTTGCTTTCTGTGGGAACACTGAGGCTTCCCTTTTGCCCTTTAGCCCTTCAGGGCCTGTATCTGAACCTCCTGGTTAAGGAAAACTGGGCTTCAAAGTCTTTCAATACCCCTCCATAATTGGCCAGAGGGTCACAGGTGAACAGTGTGAGTGACATGCCACACATAAGGGCTCGGCTCATTGCCTGTGCAGCGCTCCAAGACTTTAATTTCCAGGAAGCAAGAGGTTGGGACATAGGCCCCACCATATATGAGGCTAACAGTTCCCCTAGATTTGTTTATCATCTACAGTATTGATTAATCTGTAATTTTTGAACTCCAACATACAATAAATTCAGCTAATGTTATGGGCATCAGTGAGCACAACCCTACTGACTGTAGGGCAAATCAGAACTCTGGACCAGCCTGGTTCACAGGAAAATCAGGGCCCCTACAATGCTTGGTGCTACAAACAAAGCAATCTCATAGTCAGCAGTTCAATTTACCATGCAGGAAGAGTGTCTGGCTTTCTGTAGCCTGGACTCATAACAAAAATAAGGGTGCCTTACAGGGAGGATTTGAAGGAGAGAAGTGGAGACTGGGTTGTGAGGCAGGATTGTGGCAGACCCTGGCTTTGAGGTCTGCTGTGATAAAACAAGCAGACCATAGATATCAAGTGCCACTGAAAGGATTTGAGCATTTTTATACAAAAGTGTGAGTATAAAAATGTAAAACAAAAAAGTACATATGTTCATCCTGCCCCAGGATGGCGGTGGTGGCAATTAATTGCTAAGACAACTTTGCAGGCAGCGCTAGATGCTACTGACCTAACTGCAAGATCAGTGTTATAATACAGAGAGCCTCTTGGTTGGTTGCTTCTGAGATTCCAAAAGAAGTCCAGGCAAAAATAGAGGACTTATGATTTGTTTAGCTCAAAAACTAATGAGGTGTTACTCACTGAACGATACACAATCAACCCACTATTGTTTAGGGCTTTCTGCCCGTCACACAGTAGGAAACAATTCAAATCTCAGATGACTTTGAGGCAAAGACCAGCTTCTTAGTAGTTTTACTATCAGAAACTGACCAATTCTTTTAGAGACCATGTTTTCAGAAAAGAAAGGCAGGGGGACCCTGCCCCCTCCCCACAGATTTCCTGTTTCCTAGCAAAAAATGGCAGGGAAGCAAAGGGAAACTGTGCCTAGGGGGGAGTGCGGGTCACAACCATGGGTGCAGTTTTGGGGAAGAGATTGCCTGCCTCCAAACAGACGCAAGGCATGGGGGGGCCCATGGGGTTATATACTCCTATGCCCCCCTGGCCGCATTCTGCAAGCACAGAGCTGCCCATCTGAAGGAGGCTGACTCTGCAGCTGAACGCTGCCTCCTGGTTCCTCGTGTCACTCTTGTTCCCATTGTGTGTGTGTGTGTGGGAGCCTTCCTGTTTTCTATTCTATGAAACAGTGAGTGCCCTCAGTGGGGCTGGGTAAGGGGTGTGGGAGGGGAAGAGGCATTAGGGAAGGAAGTAGATGGAATAGGGCAGGGGCAGGGGAATGTGGGAGTGAGGGGAGAGGAATGGAGAAGAAAACGGGATAAAAGAATCTCGAGGGGATGAGCGGGAGCCTGGCATGTGGCAGCCCCTCGGCAGCAGCTGGGGCTCCCCTGTTAAGCAGGCTCATTGGACCCTCATGCTGGCAAGCCCTACCCCGCTACACCTGGACCCCTCCGATGAGTTCCCCACACCCAGACCCCCATTCCACTGATCTCAACCAGCTGCACCTGGACCCCCACCCCATCAAGCCCCACTTCCCCAGCACCTGAGCCCCCCACATTCAAACAGCCCCGCCAATGAGCCTCATCTCCCCACACCAAGCCTCTCCTCCTGAGTTCCAACCTCCTTCACCTGAATCCTCTGCAGAGTCCCTTTACCTCTGCACCCAGACCACCCCAATGTGCCCCTGTGCATCCAGATCCCCCACTGAGCCACCTGCATTCAGATTGCCCCACACGGAAACATCTTGCCCCACACTGGATCCCCCCCCCCACTAATCCCCTCCACACTTGGATACTGCTGGGCTGAGCCTGCCTACCCACACACTCTCTACCTGGCACAGAGGTGTTTTTAGTGCAGGCCCAGCCCTTGCACTCTGTCAGGGTCAGGTGCAGTCTCACTGCTGAGTCTCTGAACCAGGGAGGTGAGGGCTTCAGGGTCATCTTCTACCTCAGTGCAGTCAGTGATCTGTGCTCCCCACTGCCATGCTGGAGCCATGTTTATTTATTGACATAAATTTTGCAGAATTCTAAAATGTGTGCATACTTTTTAATTTTTTGGCACAGAATTTTAATTTTTTTGGTGCAGAATTCCATCAGGAGTAAATTAACCTGGTACTTTCCTGTGTGTGTAAATCAGCACCTTTGAGACCAGTGCAGTTCTAGGAACAGTACTGATTTTTATAACCATTGTTTAAGAGCCAGCAAAAAGAGCTGAACAGTTGTTTCTTATGAGTCCTGCAAAAAGCGACAGTGTCAAGTAATTGTATATAAATTTTATTTTATTGTTTTCATCAGTTACTTGCTGTCTGTAGTGCTCAAAAATACCACATTCCATTAATAATCCTGTCATTTTCCTCTTGATAACCCTCAAGATTTTTCCTGTGTCACATACAGCTGAAATGGACACTGCTGTCTTTTTTTAATAAACAGAACTATCAAGTTACATAACACATTCTCCTGCCAAAACATTTTTGTTTTTTGAACCAGTGTCATCAATTGATCTGAACACACCTCTGGGAATGGAGAATAGCAGCTGTACAACTAGCAGTGGGAGCAGTAACTGTAGTCTGTATGGCTGTCAAAAATGGTGGCCCCTATTTTAAAACTTAAAGTGATTTTTTTTTACAGTAGCTGCAGAATGCAGTGATTGCATCTTTCCCATATCTGGAAAATGGATGGTTCAGAATCCTTTCTAGAGGGAACTTTTTGAGCATGTTTTGGGAGTCCATTGCCCCTAATGTCCTACACAACAGTTCTCAAACTGTGGTTTGAGATCCCAGAGTGAGCTGCGACCCTGTTTTAATGGGTTTTGCCAGGGCTGGCGTTAGACTTGCTTGGGGACAAAGCTGAAGCCTGAGCCCCACCTCCTGGGTCCAAAGCCCAAGGGTTTAAGCCCTGGGTGGTTGGGCTCAGGTTACAGGTCCCCTGACTGAAGCTGAAGCTCTCTGCTTCAGCTTTGCCCTCCCACCCCCAGCACCTGGGATGAGGGGCTTGTGCCTTCGGTCCCCCCTCCTGGTGTCATGTAGTAATCTTTGTTGTCAGAAGGGAGTCATGATGCAATGAAGTTTGAGAACCCGTGTCCTAACACAATGCCCAAACTGTCTGACATGTCAATTCTTGAGATTAGTCTGGGAGGTTGCCTTGAGTATACGACACAGAGGCTTAGCAGTGAAAGGAGAGCCTGTAAGAATGAGATAAAGTCTCCTGGTCAGTGCTATATTTTGTTGTTGTTGCTTGAGGGAGTTCCCCTGTACTCTTTGTCAATTTTGTAGGAAAGTAGACCCTTTTAGACTGTTGTTCCAGAAGAAAGGAGTCCTTCAGCTGCAACTGAGTGATTCAGGAGAAGATAAGTGTTTCTCCCTCTGGGTAATTAAACACAAGCAAAATTGGTCAGACTGTGCTTGCGACTAGGGCTCATCTATATCTCCATGTGGAACTGGCATGTGTTTGTGTTGTAGCTTGTAAGTCTTTTTTGCATCAACTGCTTTTAGTAGTTCTAGAGTTTCTGCAGCATGAGGTGTAACGCCTGGAGTGGCTTCTCTGGGGAGAATATACTTGAATTTGCAAGCAACCTAGATTTTATTTTTGTGGTGTTCTGATAATTCTGATGCATAACCTTTCTCTTGATGAGCTATGGAGCCAACATCCATCGTCTACCAAATTTTACACTCAGAAGCCTGTAAATATATTGGGCCTGACTGTGCTTTGACCTACAGCCAAAGTAGCATAAATGAGCTGTTAAGTCAGCAGATCTGACCATAAAATAGCCCAGATGTAGACTGATTTTTTCCTGGTTCGCATATGGCAGGCAAAACGGCTCCATGGGCTCTCCAAGCCCTTTCTTACCATTTGCATATGGGACTCCTAGTGGGTGTGGCGCCTTTCCAGTTAGTTTCAGCTGCCTGAGTGGCTCTTGGGGCCAGGGCAGCTCATTGTAAGTTAGAGCCGCCCTAAGGCTTTTACAATGAATATGAGCAGCTGATCCCAGAATACAGAGAAGTTTGAAGGAGGCATTAAGTAGAGCTTCATATGATGCTTGGTCCATAAAATATCTGAGATGCTTTGAAAACCTGTTCTCCCATTGCTTTTAATTTATGTAACTCCATAAGTTAGTGAACTTTGCTCTGCCTGCTCCCAAGGACATTCCTTTCTTTCAGTGCTTGCTTTCTACAGAACATCTTTTGAGAGGATGTGAAGATGATTATTTGTTGCCTGTATCCTCAACATTATTTTCCCTTGTTAAGTTTATTTTTGTTTTGCATATCAAGATATTCCCAAGTATGGTTTTCATTTGTAGTGAAGTGGTCAGTCCTCACAGAGTGAAGTATTCTCTAGTATTTAAGGCATTTTCACAAAGCTAAGACATTGTTACAACTGCTAGGACTGACAAGAGAAATTTGTACGCTAGAACATCATGTTCGCTGGGCCCCATCCGCTTCCATTTCACTTTATTTTTACATATATTTTTGGGGAATAGCCTAGGCTCAGATACAACTGCCCCCCCCCCTCGGCGACCCAACACTGGGACTCATCTTCTCCCCTGTCGGAGCGCTCGCACCGCGCAGCCGCACGCGGCGATTCCAGATGGCCACCCCGAGCCGCTTGTTTCTCGGGCTCGGCCCCGCTCCCACACATCGCTGGGGCGGCTGCCTTCCCTCCTACAAGAGCAAATCCAAAGACACGGAAGCAAGATGGCTCCAGAGAAGCGGAAGTCGACGCCGGACCGCAGCACTCCCGGGCGTAGTCGCGTTTCTACCTCCTGGCGTTTGAGGATACACGCCCTGAAGTGTGGCGTTGACAGTGATACCTCTAGCAGCCCGGTAAGGAAGGTATAGTACTCGTCCTTATACCTTTCTCATGAATGTCTTGTTCGTTGCTGCTCACTTAAAGTAACACAGCCGAAAGAGCCATGATAACTCCCTCCACTAACTCCAGAGTTCGCTGGCCGTTCTGGATACACTTATTGGGACCCTAGAACCAGCCCCAGCGGATCTGCTTTGCTATCCTAGTGGCGGTCCAATCCTCTACTTTTCTTCTCTCATGCATGTATTGGAAACCGAAATTGTAATCTCGACTGAGGGTTTCTGCTGTGAAGCTGACACCTCCGACAGTCTGAGACTCTACACGCTGACTCCAGCCGCCCCCAAGATCTCCTCGAGGGCAAACCGGTGACCAGCCGTCTCTTGCACTTCATCGGGGTTCATGCGACCCCTCGTGACCACTCGGATATCTCAGTTGGGGCTAGAACCTATTTTCCTTATCCTCGATAAATAACCTCTGGTAACCAAGCACACTGCGGCGCTCCGGCAGACCGTATCCTTCGGAACCTTCGGGATGTACCTGATTCCCCTCGGACAGGCGTTAGACGCCAGGCCCCCTGATTAGGGAACTTGCATTATAAAGATACCCTTGTAAAATTCTGCTCACCCTTCGAATGGACGACAATTCGCGAGCTGGCAATGGCCCGAGGGCGCGAACACTCAGGCCAGAAATCTGTACAGGCAGTCAACTAACATTGTGCCCGGGACCGGGCATTGGACACCCCCAATAGTCTATATACGACTATTTGCGCGGCCATCCCGTGGCCAATCCTCCCATTGCGCAAAAATCTAGACGACGGCACTGATTAAAACTTCTGCCCCGTGCCCTGTTAAGACAATCCTCCTCCGCCTTAAGCCAAATCTGTCGCAGCTGCTCAATCCTTCTGCCCCTGAACCCTCCTATGCCCCTCCCCTTTGTACCCTGGCCCTCCTCAGTCTCTCGGCATCCTCAATCTAAGCCACGTCACCCCACCTTCCTCTGGATAAAACCCCTTCAACTGGAAAGAAAAGGCGATGACGCCCGAGCGCAACAGAACCTCTGCAACAGGCAAGCCTCCCCTCCACTCCTCTCGCTCACCCGACTGTATAAGCACATTAGCGGGCAACGAGCACGCCACTCGGCCCCAGGCCCACGTGACACGTTCAGCCCGGGCCCCACCCAGAAGGCAAGGTTGGAAAATGCACACTCTACACTATCCGTCCGGGGCCACATTCAGCTTTCTTATAACTCTCCAGGTCCCCGAGGCATCCGACCCCTCGCCACATTTAAACGCCCTACCGCGAAACTGTAGCCCCAGCTGCGTGACTCACTCACTGATATACTGTCCCCTACCACAAGCTCGATCTACTATAATCTGGACGCAACAAAATCCCAGTTTTCGAAGATCCCGCCGCACTCACACAGCCGGTATTCATGAAACCTCTAATCTATGGCCATAACCCCATTGGGGCGACATACGCGTCACTCCTTCAACACCATTACCTACACTGCGGAAAAAAAGAGAGCACGTTTATCTCCTCCAAAGCCCGTGAGCTCGGCCTAACATGCAGATCTGGGAAACACTTGGGACAGTGGCTTGCACAGTCTGCCTGCAGAGCCCCGACTGGCACCAGATACAAATCTCGGCAGCCTCAGCCATAGCCACAAACACACGCCATCAGTACGGCTGACTACTCGTGGCTGTCATCAGCATAATAACCCCAAAGTGGGCCAAGCTATGGCTAAATATATAAGAGCAGGAAAAGACATGAAAACCAGCTGCTTCTGATAGCGCTTTGTAATACCTCGTAAAAAGAATATATAAACAAGACTCGATGCCTCGAGGACCACTCACATGGGAAAACGCGGTATTAATCCCTTTTTGTATCGGACAGTCCTACGGAGGAATAGGAAAAGGAGTGCAAAGTTGGAGGGGGCGTCAGGCACAACACGTATAGAGGGAACTGTTGACAATGGCGATGAAGGTTTATGGATCGAGAGGCGATGGGATGAGGAGCGGAAGATAGGGGCGACGCTTTTAGCCATGGCCCTGAAGCGAAGGAATGATGAGGAAGAGGGGGACAAAGAACGGGACCGGTCAGCCGGCCATCGGGAAGGGAAAAGGCCCTGCCGCTGGTCAGAAAGTCTGGCTATTTGTAGGGGAGGAGGACACTGGAAGAATAATGCCCCATCGCGGCGCCACAGGCAAAGGAGATAAAAGATAGACACCGCCCCGTCCATCCTCATACACATACAGCGACCCTTCCGCGAGACGGAGATCTCCCCCCATAGGGGGCGCCCGGGGACCCCAGGCCCCTCCTGGCGCCACGCCGCCAGCCCTGGGATCCACAGTAAAACCTTAAGTGGGGCGCGCCGCCAATTGAACCCTTTACTCGCACTACCTGGCGGCTCACCCTTACGCGGCCCTCACCCGCTTAATAAGGCTCCCCGAGTAAGCCGCCTGGGGACATGCATAGTCCAGGGGATCTGCGGGACAAACTACAGCTATTGGAAAAACTCTGCCCTTCTAGTGAAATAGGGGAGCCTCATCCACCCGTTTGTTTCGCGCAGCCACCCCTTCTCAGCTGCTTGGACAGACATCCTTAGCTCAATTGGCCAGGCTGAAATCTCGTTCGAACCACTGCGAGACCACGAGTCAGGCATCATCTGAAGCCCTAACTCTATTATGAGAGCCGGCTTGCGACGCTAGACCAATTCTCGCCGGAGGCAGGCCGGAGCATGAGCCAAACGGTGCTGTTCAGGGGGCTTAACCTCTCAAGAGGTGTGCGCAGAGAGGGAGGCGTAGCTCGAGTCAGCGCCAGTGCTTACCCCCAGCTGCCATCATCTTCTCTTAAGGAGGGAAGCACCCCCGTCCGAATTGACAATCACTCCTTAAGTTGGCCACTCGATCGAGGTGAAAGTCCTCATTAACAACAGTCTTATCGCAGTACTGCGGTGGCTCACCCGGAGGCCGTCCCATCATCAATACTCCCGATAATGGCCGCGTCCTAAGCCCCAATGGACAGTATCGGATTGGTCCAGGACCTAAGACACCATACACCAGCTTACTAGCAAGCCCTACCCAGCTAAGTCCCCAAACCCCCATCCACTATCCTGGGACAGCCGCTTCCTCAAACCCACGCAGCTGTTTCTGTGACTCAGATTCTAAACAGACCTCCTTCCTCTTCCATACCTCCTGCCTCAGGACATCTCAAAGGCTGTTTGCCTTCCAATGGGCCCAGACCCGCCACTACCCACTACAATGCTCCAGCTTATCCTCCCTGGACTCGTTGTCCACAAACGGGACTACTACCCTGCTGCACCCCGAGATCTTTGCGCAGCACAGCTAAAACAGCACGACCCTCCCCAATTCCCGGCTACCACCCCCCTCCATGCACACATAGTCCCCGTATCTGCCGCACTGCTCTCTCTCATAAGCATCCACACCACGACGGCAGCCATGCCACACAGAGCAGACTATAGAACACCATTACCACTCTACCCTGGGACAGGGGTATAAACTTTCACGGAAAGCTCACCTCGGCTTAAACGCAGCAACGGTACTCTTCTCGGACATCTCGCTCGCCAAGGGGTCATGCAGTCTCTGAGCAAGAAAACTCAGGCTTATACTATGACTAGCCCCCAACCCCGAATCGCCGAAGTTAAGGCTTCCGGACTCGACTGCTTTCGTCGGCTCTGGATCTGCACTACGGGGTGCAAGGTAAACCATCTCATATGAATCCAACTCAAGGACGGGTCTGCCTCCACTGGACCCTGACCAGGGACGGAACAAAAGCCCTTTCGAGAAGCTTCCAACGACAGCCCTCGGTTCAGCTCTGCTCTAGCCTCCCACGACATCCCAGAACACCATTCACTATATGTTCTCCAATGAACAGACGGCGGGGTTGGCACGTGAGATCCTATGCAAACCGGCCTCAGGCACCGCCACCTGGCGACCCCCCCACCGACCCTCCCCCCCGCACCTCCCCCCCGCCGTGCCCCGCCTCCCGCCCCACCCGAGCCCGCCTCTCCCGCGACCGTCCCCCATCCCCGCCTCGACGCCGGCGCCCACCCCCCCCTTACTCACTCCGTACCGCCTCCCCCGTTCCCCGGGGACCCCACCCCCGCCACCCCACCCGCTGTCCCCACCCCGCGCCCGCTTCCGCCCCCTCCCCCCGCCCCCGCCGCGCCCCGCCGGCCTCGCTCCCGCACCCGCCCCCCCCCCGCCCGCGCCCTCCCCCAGCCGCCTAGCCGTTGCCCCCCCCCGGCCCCCCCCGCCCCCCTACAGACCGAGGCAGCGCCGGCCCACCTCCCTTCCCCCCGAGCCCCGCCCCCCCACTCATGCTGCCGCCCTGAGATGGTGCCAAGCTCCCCCCACCCATCGCCCCCCCCACCGCTGCCTCCCGCCCGCCCCGCCCCCCCCCCGCCCCCCCCGCACCCCGCCCCAGCCGCCGCCACCACGCCCCACCCCCCCCCCCGCCCCCCCCCGCCCGCCCACTCCGCCCGCGCCGCGCAGCGCCCCACGCGTCCGCGCCCCCCGCCCTCCCCCGCGCCTCCGCCCCCGCCCCCCGCCGCCTCGCCCCCGCCCCCCTCCCCGCGCCGCCCCGCCCCCGCCAGCCTCGCGCTCCCCCCCCCCCCCCGCCCCCCTCTGGGCGCCGCAACACGATACTTACTCAAAAAAGTGTTCGCGCACCTCGTCGGCAACGCCGCGTGCGCCGCTGCTTATGGCGCCCTGCCACCCAAACCAGCCCTCTTCGTCCAGGAGGCTGACAATTGACCCCTGCGCGCGGGGCCCGAGCTCGTGTTCCCCCACGGCGGTGCTCAAAATCTGGAACGGCAGGGGAAAAGCATCTAAACTCCCTACCGTCGCACCATACCGTCAGATACGAGCGGGGCTCTTGCTAGGCCCGCTAATTTCAACCCTTAGGACCGGTTAGCTCCCTTACACCCCCAGCCTACCTACTCCGCCTGATCCCCCAGAGCTCCATGAGGCCAGCCCGCCTCACGACCTGAGCTTGAAGTATTCACGCCACCAGAAACTAATCCCCCGCCCTGACCTTTCCGGACTTGCCTGGCCCGACCCGATATGAAGGATAGTGACGGGTCTGTTATGTGGTAAACTGCAAGCGGTTTACTGGGCGCGCGGTAGTATTAGGTACGGAGCACACCCAGTTTAAACTTCAGGCCCTCAATCTGCTCCCTAAGCGCGAGCCTACTGGCACCTCTCATAGAGGACTCTCCGCATTCCCGGGACCAGGAAACTCTAACCCTCAACTACTGACCGGTCGTTATCGCTACACTGGTAGGTACACTGCCCTCACGGGCCCTGTGCGAGGGCACAGACGTGTTTATTACCGCTTCAGCCAAAAGATTGCACACGGGAGCCCTCAAACCGCACTTCTCTCCGAGGCCTGATGCTCTCCTCTCCGGGTCTGCGGTGACTACATCTCGCCGCGACCATCGCAGAGGGCCTGAGGTCGACAGCGTACGGTACATACGATCCAACCTGCTGATCAGGCACGAACCGGAGGGCCGCCCGACGCACAGGGGCCCTCATGGCTTCTGACTGCTTCACGATACAGAAGCTCAGACCTCCTCCCAGTAACACTGAGGAAGTTTCGCCATCACGGCCGCACGGCTGGGCAGGAGCCCAGCAGACCACCGATTCCTTCTCCCGGGCGCAGGTGAAATCTACCTGGGGGGCGCACCGATCTTCCGCCTCCCTCGACCAGCCTGACTATCAGGCAACTCTTCCGCTTCTCCACACTAGAGACGGGACATATGGGGTCGGGCAGCAATGGTTGATTTTGGCTGGCCGCGACTCCCTCGAAGCGGCTGGCATGCACATGAGCCCAAAGAAGTCTGTTACGAACTCGCTCCCTGCTCTGCACCCGAACACAACCAAAAGGGGTGCGGCCCCCTCCTGCCCAATTGGGAGGACGGCCCTGGAGCCGCTTTCTTTCTCAAATGGCAGCTTGATTTTGCCGAGACCCTGCCCCCTTTCAGGGGCTCTACCTACCTAGTCGAGACTTCGTTGATCAGCTCACTGGACTGGGTACAGAATGCTACCCAGCAGCCCGGCAACTGTCGCAAGCCCGGCCCTGCTCCACCAAGGCTTGTTACCTCGAAATATTTCTTCGTTCCATCTCCGCTGACCGGTAACTCTGCAAGTCTGACCACGGGAAGCCACTTTACCCTCACAAGTGGTCTACACAGGTCTCCCAGCTCGTCACTCCAATGAGAATTACACAACACCCTGGCACGGCCAACCACAGCCCACGGTCCAGGTACGAAAGAATGCAATCCACGAACTGCTCCCAGGACACTCTTCACTAAAAATCATGTACAGGAACTCTAGTCTTCGGAATGGCTCTGATCGCCTCTACCCCTTTGCCTTTCACCGCCGCATTCGAAGGCCAGGTAAGGTCGTCTTAAACTTTCACCCTTTGAACGAGTCTGTGGTTTCTCCCGGACCATCTTAGCCCGGGGTTCCGGGAGGATGTACGGAAACCTGGACAGGCAATCTTATGGAGCAGTTCTGGGCTGCAATCTGTCTCTGTCTTACAGCTGCCACTCCGATACCGCGGCGCCTCTTCCAGGCCCTTCCTTGCGATCCAGCCTGTACAGCTCGTTCAGATCGGTGACCCCGCGGTGCCTTGCCCACGTCGGAAGCCCGGCCCCTGCCCTCACCCCACAGTGAGGCCCACACACTTGTCTCGCTCCTCCAGCCCAGACTGCAGCCTTAAGCATCTTGGGCGCACCACAGTGGAACACCATCACGCGGCGTAAAAGCCAGTTCCTACCCTACCCGGAGTCGAGTCAACAGACACAGCAGCACCCACCAAGCCTCTGTCCCCCGGCGACGGAGCCCGGGGTGGCACAGGAAAGACCACCCTGGGATTCAGGCATAGCGGACTCTAAAACGGACTATTTAACACGAAAGTAAATATGCGCAATTATCCATAATCATTCCGTTTGCTTATGTACTCCACTACTGCTATGGTTGGGAAATCACGGTTTCTCTACACTAGGGAAAACAATAGATCTCTTTAATTTAGTAACTGTTCGGGTCTATCCATCGACGGCCTCGCGGAGATTTAAATGACTGGCCCCTCGGGTAAGCGCCAACCCGGTGCCATCCCCAATCTGGTGGTTGTACTTAAATATAGTACATGAGGAACAGGACTCGTGGACTGCAAGCCGATCGTCCAGTACCTGGCGACTCTATTCTTCCGGAATAGGCATCCTTTCTTGCCTTAATCGGGCAGACAGAGAGGAGGTGTACATAGGGGAAAACGCCCAAACTGTGATTGCAATCCCTATCCCAGGATATGACTGGCCTCATCATCCCAACTCGCTAACCGCTCATGACTGTTCAATCAAGCGGCCGACTGGCACACCACACCCATGTGAAACTTACTAATAATGCTGGGTAGACGATCGTTCCCTCCACACAGCATACTAGCGCAAGGTTCGCAAGGCGTGATCGGCGCATCCTACGATCGTTCTTCTATGCTCCTCTTCTTTAAGTTCCCCCATGAGCACCAATACGCACTAGCAAGACGACCATTCCTGGTACGGTGGCAACTCAATAGGCATGCACACCCATAACTGCAACACCCGGACTTCTTTTAAATATTCTCGTGGTCTAGCACCAGATAGGACAACTGGGCAGTCACATTCGTGTTTGCGAAGGGGAGCTGCGACCACTCGGAACTCGCACACTTACTGTGACTCCTGAAGGTGAACCTAAACGATACTGGGGGGCGTGCTTCTCCGAGCCGCGGTAAACTCTTCTGTATATCTTGCACAAACATCGGATTCTGAACCTGCATGTCCCTTTGCAATTGGACTGTGGGCCTAACAAGGTCACTATGGAATCTGATGCGGCCCATCTCGCTTACCGAGAGGTTGCTCCAACATTGTTCAGCCCGAGTATGTACGTGGGCTATATTCAGCGCTCTTGTTCTTTTTACTCTCAAATACAGGGAAATAAATTGGGAATCAAAGTATATGATATCTAATTAGAAAGGCGGTTGGGGACTCCACTGACCGCCAGAAGCTCCAAAAAGTGGGAGACAGGGCTGCCTCCTGAAAGAATAAGAACAGTTACGGGCCGGCCACTTGGAATCAGGAGTTAGTATCGCGGGCAGGGAGCCATTTATAACCTAAATCAGATAGTTAGTACAGGCTGTTTTGAGATACCCACAACCAGACACCCCACACACACTTGACCTTTTGGCTGATCCAATTGACTCAAATGAGAAATGCAATTTATCAGCACACATAGCCCTCGATTATTTAGTTGGCAGACAGAAGGAGGAGTCTGTGCAAATTAAATGAGTCTATTGCTGTTTACAAATGATATATGGAAAGGGGTAAAAACGCTAACAAGGAAATGAGAAAGTTACCCACGTCCCAGTCCAAACTGGAGTGGTGGAACACAGATTGGTTTACCTCCTGGTTACCACAAATAGTGAGTCCGAAAGGGTTTTCTCTTGCTGTATTTTTATTACAACCCTATGACCCTAGCTTGCTTTGCTCCTGTTCCTATGCTTAATCAGACGTATGGCTATCAAGCTGTATACCAACAAATGATGCGACTATACCAGCTGGTAAAACTGAAGATTGGGGCGCTTCAGAGCTCTCAAAATGCTTTTAAGGGGAGAGAGAACTGTTAGAGCAAGGTCAACTATTTGCTATATGTCATCCTCTGCTTATCATCCATATCATCCCAGTTAATCCTTGCACACACGTAGCCCTTCTTGAATGCACTTCACAAGATACCCATAAGGAGATGTTAAACAGATCCAAATTATCTCCTAAAAGGAAATTCAAGAAATGCATGGCGGCTAGCAGAATTTATGCACGAAAAGTTGTTTGTACCTAGTATATAAAAGCCTGCTCTGCGCTAATAAGGTGTGTCTTTTCCCTCTGGCACTAGCTGAGGAAAGCACCGTTCAGCTGACCGAATTAAAGTTGTACCTCTCTCTTGCCTTCCATGCCTCCTTGGGGTAATTGAGTAGCTCCAGGGGGAAACGACCCCATTCTGGCTAACACAGCCCTAGTTCAAAACAGAACATATTTCATTTTCCTAAAGTTTTACAATTTCTCCAAAAATATTATTAAAAAAGTGTTCTAAAAATGGTTAATGATTTTTGGTTTACTAAAAACCTAACTAAAAGTTACAGTTAGTATCCATACGGTGCTGAACCTCTGACTTGAAGTGGGTTCAGTGTTTGGTTCAATGGCTCTCAATACCCAATATCAAATTGTCCAGTACCCCATCAGTATCCTGTATATCAATGCAGCATCCCACTGAGTAACTAAGCGCCTGTCTGTTGGGTTAATGGATGATCTTTCTGTTTCCAGTAGCAGTCATCACTATAGTAACTCTGAGAATTGTTTAGTTTGTATTCTGTTATTACCAAGATATGCATGTGTCTTTGTGATCAGGATATATTTACAATATTAAACAGGTGCAACAATCTAGGGTGCCTTGATGCATATACTCTAGTTTCATTATAAGATTAGGGAACAATGCAGAACTTTTGTACATAGAAATAATTGGATAAACTCTCAATCCTTACTCTTTAGCGCTCTTGAGAATACGTATAGTGATGCATCACCTTCTGTCAACTCAGAGATTGAGATATTATGATTAGCCAGTGATACTGCTGCCAAAATTTAATAAGGATCTCAAAAATTGTATCTGTTGTGTTGATTAACCCTCAGTAGGTAAGTATGCACCATTGGGGCACTAATAAACCTCAATGGAGTCTTATCTCCCACAGATAACTCACTATCTACAGATTAATTATGTAGCTTCAGAGAGATACTGAATGCTGTATGCTCATACTCTACTACATGACTAAAAGAATTCAGATCGTTGACAGCAGACCTTGAGAGTTTAGTCTAGTCTCCCTTGACTCATGGCAGGACTTATATATCTAGACCTCCTTGATAGTGGTTGTCTACCGCTTCTGAGATTCACAACGTCCCTTAGGCAATTTATTTCAATGTCTAAGACCACGCCTACAGATACGAATTTTTCCCTATTCAATCTAACCACCCCTGCTGCAATTTATGCATTGCTTCTGGTCCTCCTCAGAGTTAAGAAAAATTGTTCTCCCTCTCTCCTTGTAACAACCTTTTACTGACTGAAACTGTTAAATGTCCCTCTAGTCTTCTCTTTCCCAGACTAAAAAACCCAACTTTTTCATCTTCCTCATAGGTAATGTTTTGTAGAACTTAAAGAAGAGCACAAAAATAAGACGTTTCTCCATTTGTCATCTTGCTTAATGTGGCTTCCCTGAACGGACACAATACCAGTGGAGGCATCAGTGTGCGTAAGTGCAAGAATTACTTATTGTCTTGCTTACATACACTCCTCCTATACAGGGGTTCTCAAACTTGGGGGTCAGGACCCCTCAGGGTTCTGAGGTGATTACATGGGGAAGGGTTCTCATCGTTCAACCTCACTCCACAACCTATCTTTGCCTGCAGCATGTATAATGTGTTTAAATATATTTAAGAATGTTTTAATTTTAAGCGGGGTCACACTTAGAGTGTTGCTGTGTGAAAGGGTCACAGTAAAAATATAATAAATAATTAAATCAAAAAATAAAAAATTGAGAGCCACTGTGCTATAATCCAGATGATGTTGGCTTTTTTTTTTTTTTTTCTTTTTTTTCAAACAGTGTACGCTGAAGGGTCCATTTTCCAAAACAAGCTGCCACAGTTGAATTCTTTCTCTATTGTGCCTCATAAACATGCAAGCATGTATAAAGAACCAGTGATTTTTTGCTACGTATTCAGTGTTTCATTATGGTAACATGATACCACTTGATCACTTGGGTTTGAATAACCAGAGTAAATAGAATATAGCTTCAGAGATTCTCTTGAGAAACAAGACTGAGGTGCCCACGCCCGCCCTCACACCAGACTCCCCAAGCTGCGGTGTGTTCAGAGATGGTTGGGTATAACAGAAGTAAGTTTTCAATTGATTTCTGATAGAAAAACTTGGCTATACTTAAAGTTAGCCCCACAAAAAAAAACAAAAACAAATAAAACCCTAGTCTGGACATTTGCAATCACACTACTTACTGCTTCGATCTAGGTCTGCTTTTATTAATGTAACACTTGAATCTGACTTTGCTAACCTAGAGCACTACAACTCGCACTATTCTTCTGCAAACCCAAAGCATCAGAGAAAATTATGAATTTTTATTAATTACAATGTCCACCACACTCTCTTGTGCTCGTTAGGTCAAAGAGATTAGTGGTTCATCTTAAAAGAATGGTATTGGCACCTGCACTGTCAAAAAGCAGCTCTTTGGCGGAGTGCTCCAGGCACCAGCAATGCCAAGCTCACGCCTGGTCAGCGGAAGCCTGGGGGGGGGGGAGGATCACGCTCTACCAGTTGCGCTAGGCGGGAGGCAGTTAGCCTTTGCGGCATGCCTGTGGAGGGTTCACTGGTTCGTTCCCTTTGGCGGAACCTCCCGCAGGCTGCTGCCGAAGGAGCCTGCTGCCGTGCTTGGTGGCGGCAAAACCTAGAGCTGCCCTGTTTATTGCAGATCCTACTGCACGCAGACTGTGCTGATGGATGTGAACTTTCCTTAAGCATGATGTCTGTGATGAGGTTTGGTACAATGTTAGTTCAGAATTGACAGATGCTTTCACCCTTTTCCAAACACCCCTGGCAGTAACCAGGCAACACAATGTTGCACAGCTGAAAAAACAGTATTTCACAGTTTGAATGGTTTGAGTTTCCCAAGTATGGCAGTTAAATTTGATCCCAGTGAAACCCAGAAACACGCTTCAAGTGAAGCTTTGGAGCTTTTCAAACAATGGCTGTCATTGTCAACGGTATTTCCCTGTGTTTGCTCTTTGTGGAACACTGAGCTTCCCTTTTTGCCTTGCCCCTTAGGCCTGTATCTGAACCTCCTGGTTAAGGAAACTGGCTTTCAAAATCTTTCAATAGCCCTCATATGGCCAGAGGGTTCACAGGTGAAACAGTGTGAGTGACATGCCACACATAAGGGCTCGGCTATGCTGTGCAGGCTCAAAGAACTTTAATTTCAAGCGAAGAAGGTTGGACAGAGGCCCACCATAATATGATGGCAAGCAGTTCCCTAGATTGTTTATCATCTACAGAATTGATTATCGTAATTGTTTTGAACTCCAACCATTACAATAAATTCAGCTAATTGTTATGGGCAGTCAGTGGCACAACCTACGACTGTAGGTTGCAAATCAGAACTACGGACCGCTGGTTCACAGGAAATTCAGGGCCCCATACAAGTGCCTTGTGTAAATCAACACGCAATCTCATAGTCAGCAGTTAATTTTACCATGCAGGAAGAGGGTCTGGGCTTTCGTAGCCTGACGTGCATACCAAATAAGGGTGCCTTACAGGGGATGAAGAAGAAGTGGATGAACTGGGTTGTGAGGCAGGGATTGTGGCAGACTGGCATTGAGTCTGCTGTGATAAAAACAGAGCAGACCAATAGTATCATAGGCACTGAAAGGATTTGAGGCATTTTACTATACAAATTGTGTGAGTATAAAAATGTAACAGCAAAAAGACTATGTTCATCTGCCCAGGTGGCGTGTGGTGCAATATTGCTAAGCAAATAGCAGGCAGCGCTACGATGCTAGCTGACTAACCTGAAGGTACTATTTATAATACGAGAGCCTCTTGTTGGTTCTTCTGAATTCCAAAAGAAGTCCAGGCAAATAGAGGGACTATGATGTTTACGTCAAATAATAGTGTAGTCTATCCTGAAACGATACTCATCAATCAGCTATGTTTAGCTTTCTCGCCCGTCACAGTAGGAAACAAGTTCGAATTTCAGATGACTTTGAGCAAAGGACAGCTTCTTAGTAAGTTTACTATCAAAAACTGACAATTCTTTTAGAGACCATGTTTTTAGAAAGAGAAAGGCAGCGGGACCCTGCCCTCTCCCACGATTTCCTGTTTCCTATGCAATAAATGGCAGGGAAAGCAAAGGAGAACTGTGCCTAGGGGAGTGGGTCCCAACCAATGGGTGCCAGTTTTGGGGAAGAGATTGCCTGCCTCCAAACAGACGCAAGGCATAGGGGGGGGCCATGGGGTTATATACTCCTATGTGCCCTGGCCCGCATTCTGCAAGCACGAGCTGAGCCATACTTAGGAGCTAGACTCTGGAGCTGACGTGCCTCCTGTTCCATGTGTCACTCTTCCATTGTGTGTGACTGTGTGTGGAGCCTTCCTGTTCTTCTATTCTACTGAAACAGTATGCCCTCATGTGGGGCTGGGTACGGGGTGTGGGAGGGAAGAGCAATAGGGAAGGAAGTAGATGGAAATAGGCAGGGCAGGGAATGAATTGGAGTGGGGGAGAGAATGGAGAAGAAAACGGGATCTAAAAGAATCTCGAGGGATGAGCGGAGCCTGGCATGTGTCAGCCCCTCGCACAGGGGGGCTCCCTGTTAGCAGTCATGGACCCTCATCGTGCAGCCTACCCGCTACATCCTGGACCGCCTCCGAGAGTTCGCCACACCCGACCCCCATTCACTGATCTCAACCGCTCACGTGACCCCACCCCATGCAGCCCCACTTCCCCAGCACCTGAGCCCCAATCTAGACAGCCGCCAATATTGCCTCATCTCCCCAACCAAGCCTCTCCTCCTGAGTTCGACCTCCTCAACTAATCCTTGCAGAGTCCCTTTACTCTGCACAGACACCCCAAGTGCCCCTGTGCATCAGATCCCACTGAGCCACCTGCATTCAGATTGCCCCACGAACATCTTGCCCCACACTGATCCCCCCCCACTATCCCCTCCCCTTGGAACTTGCTGGCTGAGCCTGCCTACCCACACTGCTCTACCTGCAGCACGAGTGTTTTTAGTGCAGGCCACCCCTTGCACTCTGTCAGGGTCAGGGCAGTCTCACTGCCTGAGTCTCTGACACCAGGGAGGTGAGGGCTTCAGGTCAGTTTCTTACCTCAGTGCAGTCAGTGATCTGTGCTCTCCACTGCCATGCTGAGCCATTTATTTTATGAACTAAATTTTGCAAATTCTAAATGTGTCATCTTTTAATTTTTTGCACAGAATTTTAATTTTTTTGGTGCAGAATTCCATCAGTGAGCTACCCCCAATTACTTAATCCTGTGCTGTGGTAAATCAGCACCTTGAGACCAGTGCAGTTTCTAGAACAGTACTGATTTTTTAACCATTGGTTAAGAGCCAGCAAAAAGAGCTGACAGTGTTCTTACTGAGTCCTGCAAAAAGCGACAGTGTCAAGTGATTGTATATAAATTTTATTTTTATTGGTTTTCATCAGTTACTTGCTGTCTGTAGTGCTTCAAAATACCACATTCCATAATAATCTCTGTATTTTTCCTTTGATAACACTCAAGTATTTTTCTGTGTCACGATAGCAGCGAAATGACACTGCTGTCTTTTTTAATAACAGAACTATCAAGTTACATAACACATTTCCTGCCAAAACATTTTTGTTTTTTGAACGCGTGTCATCATGATCTGAACACACCTCTGGGAATGGAGAATAGCAGCTGTACACTAGCAGTTGGAGCAGTAACTGTGAGTCTGTATGGCTGTCAAAATGGTGCCCTATTTTAAACTTAAAGTGATTTTTTTCTACAGTAGCGCAGAATGCAATGTGATGCAATCTTCCATATTGGAAAATGGATGGTTCCGAATCTTCTAGAGGAAACTTTTTGAGAGTTTGGAGTCATTGCCCTAAGGTCCTACAGTCAACAGTTCAAACTGTGGTTGAAATCCAGAGTGAGCTGGGGGGGACCCTGTTTTAATGGGGGTTTTCGCAGGGCTGGCCGTGATCTTGAGCTAGGGGACAAGTCTGAAGCTGAGCCCACCTCCCTTGGGTCCAAGAGCCAAGGGTTTAAGCCCTGGGGGTGGTTGGGCTCAGGTTCAGGTCCCCTGACTCGAAGTGCTGAAGCTCTCGGCTTCAGCGTTTGCCCTCCACCCCCACGACTGGGATGAGGGTTGTGCCTCGGTCCCCTCCTGGTTGTCATGGTAGTAATCTTGTTGTCAGAAGGGAGTCCATGTATGCAGATGAGTTTGAGAACCGTGTCCTAACACTAATGCACCAAATGTTGACATTCAATTTAAGATTAGTCGGGAGGCTTGCCTTGAGTATCGACACAGAGTGCTAGCAGTGAAAGGAGAGCTGTAAGAATGAGATAAAGTCTCCTGTCATGCTATATTGTTGTTGTGTTGCGCTTGAGGGAGTTCCCGCTTACCTTGTCATTTTTAGGAAGTAGACCTTTTAGACGGTTGTTCCAGAAGAAGAGGGTCCTCAGCTTCAACTGATGATTCAGGGAGAAGATAAGTGTTTCTCCGCTCCTGGGTAATTAAACACAGCAAAATGGTCAACTGTCTTGACTAGGCGCTCATTCTATATCTCCATGTGGAACTGGCTGTTTGTGTTGTAGCTTGTAAGTCTTTTTTGCATCACTGCGTTTTAGTAGTTTTCTAGAGTTCTTGCAGATGAAGGTGTAACGCCTGGATGCTTTCTGGGGAGAAAATACTTTGAATTGCAGCAACCTAAATTTATTTTGTGGTGTTCTGATAATTCTGATGCATAACCTTCCTCTTGATGTGCTATGGACCAATCTATCATCGTCACTTACCATATATTACACATCAAAGCCTGTAAATATATTGGGCCTGCCTGTTGCTTTACCTATCAGTCCAAAGTAGCCATTAAATGAGCTGTAAGGTCAGAAATCTGCCATAAAATAGCCAGATGTAACTGATTTTTTCCCTGGTCGCATATGGCAGGCAAAACGGCTCCATGGGTCTCCACAGCCTTTTCTCATTTGCTATGGACTCCTAGTGGGATGTGGCGCCTTCAGTAGTTTCAGCTGCGAAGTAGGCTCTGGGGCCGGGCGCTCATTGTAAGTTAGCAGCCGCCCTAAGGCTCTTTTACATGAATATGAGCAGCTGATCCCAGAATACAGAGAGTGTTGAAGGAGGCATTAAGTAGAGCTCTTCATATGATGCTTTCTCATAAATATCTTGAAGTGCTTTGAAAAACCTGTTCTCCATTGCTTTTAATTTATGTAACTCACATAAGTTAGTGACTTTGCTCTGCCTGCCAATCACCATAAAGGACATTCCTTTCTTTCAGTGCTGCTTTCTACAGAAATCTTTTTAGAGGATGTGAAGATGATTATTGTTGCTGTATCTCAACACTTATTTTCCCTTGTTAAGTTTATTTTGTTTTGCATATAAGAATTCCCAAGATGTTTTCTTATTTGTAGTCGAAGTGTCAAGTCCTCAAGAGTGAAGTATTTTCTAGTATTTTAAGGCATTTCACAAGCTAAGAATTGGTTACACACTGCTATGATGCAAGAAAATTGTAGCGCTAGAACATCAATGTTCGCTGGGCCCCATCCGCTCTCATTTCACTTTTATTTCTTACAATATTGTTTGGGAATAGCTAGGCTCAGATACACATGCCCCCCCCCCCATGATCTTCTTCCCTATACCATGCTGTAATGGTTTGTAACCCAAATACTTTAATTTCCACAAAATAGGAATAATCCACTTAAAGTCACAAAAGAGCGATTATCTATGGTAACCAGCTGAGTTGGAGTCCAGATGAAATAAAGTTGCAAATGAATGGGGGAGGGAGGGGGGTGGCGTGTGCCATTTTGTTAGCCAAATGGGCTCGTTTCCCCCTGGAGCTACTCAATTACCCCAAGGAGGCACGGAAGACAAGAAGACGGGTACCAAACTTTTATTATCGGTCAGCTGAACGGGTGCTTTTTCCTCAGCTTAGTGCCAGAGGGAAAAGACACACCTTATTAGCGCAGAGCAGGCTTTATATACTAGATTACAAACAACTTTACGTGCATAAATTCTCCTAGCCCGTGCATTTCTTGAATTCCTTTTTAGAGATAATTTGGATCTGTTTAACATCTCCTTATTGGGTATCTTGTGTACGTGCATTCAAGAAGGGCTACGTGTGTGCAAGGATTAACTGGGATGATAAGCACAGGATTGACATAAGCAAATAGTTGACCTTTGCTCTAACAGCTGTCATGTGATTAATTGCCCTGTTAAACAATAATAGAATATCATTTAATTAAATATTTTGGATATTTTCTACATTTTCAAATATATTGATTTCAGTTACAACATAGAATACGTGTACAGGGCTCACTTTATATTTTGATTATATTTGCACTGTAAAAAAAACCAAATAGTATTTTTCAATTCATGTAATATAAGTACTGTAGTGCAATCTATCATGAAAGTTGAACTTACAAATGTAGAATTTTATATACATAAAAACTATTCAAAAATAAAACAATGTAAAATTTTACAGCCTGCAAGTCCACTCAGTCCTACTTCTTGTTCAGCCAATTGCTCGGGCAAACAAATTTGTTTACATTTGGAGGAGATAATACTGCCCACTTCTTGTTTACAATGTCACCTGAAAGCGCAGTTGTTCTCACTGGCATTATTGTAGCAAACGTTTCAAGATATTTACGTGCCAGATGCGCTAAAAATTCATGTGTCCCTTCATGCTTCAACCACCATTCCAGGGGACATGCGTCCATGCTGATGACAGGTTCTGTTCGATAACAATCCAAAGAAGTACAGACCGACGCATGTTCCTTTTCATTATCTTAATCAGATGCCACCAGAAGAAGGCTGAATTCCTTTTTGGTGGTTCGGATTCTTTAGTTTCCTCATCGGAGTGTTGCTCTTCTAAGACTTCTGAAAGCATGCTCCACACCTCTGAATTTTTGGAAGGCACTTCCGATCCTTAAACCTTGGGTCGATTGCTATAACTATTTTCAGAAATCTCACATTGGTACCTTTTTTGCATTTTGTCAAATCTGCAGTGAAAGTGTTCTTAAAATGAACAACATGTGCTGGGTCATCATCTGAGATTGCTGTAACATGAAATATATGGCTGAATGAGGGTAAAACGGAGCAGAGGCTGTACAATTGTCCCCCAAGGAGTTCAGTCACAAATTTAATTAATGTGGTGTTTTTTTAACGAGCGTCATCAGCATGGAAGCATTGCCTCTGGAATGGTGGCTAAAGCATGAAGGGGCATACAAATGTTTAGCATATTTGGCATGTACATACCTACAAAGGTGCCATACAAATGCCTGTTCTCACTTTCTGGTGACATAAATAAGAAGAGAGCAGCATTATCTCCTGTAAATGTAAACAAAGCTGTTTGTCTTAGCGATTGCCTGGAAAAGAAGTAGGACTGTCTGGACTTGTAAAACTTCAGAGCCTACATGGTTTTGGTTTTGAGTGTAGTTATGTAACACAAAAAAATCTACATTTGTAAGCTGCACTTTCACGACAAAGAGATTGCACTACAGTACGTGTATGAGGTAAATTGAAAAATACTATTTTTATCAATTTTACAATGCAGATATTTATAATCAAAAGTCATATACACTTTAATTTCAATTACAACACAGAATATATATGAAAATATAGAAAAACATCTAAAATATTTAATATATTTCATTTGGTATTCTGTTTAACAGTGCTATTAAAACAGCATTTAATTTTTTTAATTGCTATTAATTTTTTTGTTAATCGCGTGAGTTAAGTGTGATTAATCGACAGCTCTATTTTAAACACTCACACTGAAAGACATTTCGAAATTATGAATTTTTTCACATAGGTTATTATTTTTCAACAAATTCTGCTAGATAGGATGGTATCATCAGACTACGAGGCTCTGAGTAATTATGCCTTTGCAAAAGAAATTGCCAAGAGCCCATTTTGGATCATACATTGATTCACCTGTTCAGTTTAAATTTGAGCCCTGATTCTCCATTGCCTTGCACCTTGTGTAGTAACCTGCACCAAGCACACACAAAATCATAGCAGTAGCACTTCGCAGAGGTGTAATTATAAAAGATGCAAGACCGTGGAGAATCAGGTATATAAAGTTTAAAAACTATATCAGGTGAACAATTAAAGGGGGTAAATTCAGGCTATGCTTTTTTAGATCAAATAAAAAGAAATAGAGTGAGATACACAATTTATTCAGAAGAGTGGATTGATTTAAATTACTGAATTTAGTCTTGGTTTAAGTCAGCAAGCAGGAAACCTAAATCTAAGTTGTCAATTTTAATCTTTTTCTGCATTTTTAATTTTTAGTTACCTAAAGGAAAGTTTGTTCTAGCTGGTTGGTATATTCATTAAAACATGCTGATTTACAACTAAATATAGCTTTTACAACCTGCTGGATCGGGTAGTCTAGATGCGATAAATCGACCCCCGCGTACTCTCCCGTCGACTCCTGTACTCCACTGGAGCGAGAGGCGCAGGCGGAGTCGATGGAGAAGCGTCAGCAGTCGACTCACCGCAGTGAATACACCATGGTGAGTAGATCTAAGTACATCGACTTCAGCTAGGTTATTCATGCAGCTGAACTTGCGCAACTCTAGATCGATTTCCCTCCCTCTACCCAAGTGTAGACCAGACCTAAATTTGGTACTTTTTTGCTAAACAAGGATACATCCTATACACATTTAAATAAGTTAGCTTTATATTCATTCACTCAGCTCTGACTTTTTTATTAAATTAGAAAGTGGTGAATGAATCTAGTAAATTTCTTCCTTACTAGATAAGTATTTACCCTGGATTTAGGTAGAACTTAATTTGGGTAGAAAATGGAATTCAATTAAAATTATACAAAAATAGCATTTAAAAATATTTTTACTAGTTAAAATTGCCTTTAAATGTGCTGGATACATAAGGGGAAAAAAAAGCTTATCAAAATTTTGCATTCAAAACTGACATTAAACAAAGGAAAAATTAACTGTTGGCAAATAGATGGATTGTTTCTGGTTGCTGTGGGCCAGATTTCCAAAGGTAGTTAGGTTCCTAAAGATAGGTGCCTACTGGAATTTTCAAGACCATACAAGCAGCTTCGGGGCCTGTTTCGCTTTGATTTCTCATCTGTGTCATTAAGTGCCTAAGCAGGTTAGGTGTCTATCTTCCATAGAAATCAGACAGCCCTATGTCCCTCAAGACTTTATAGTTCTCTCTCATCCTCTCCCACCTGGATTTTTCTCATAGATTGGAAAAGGAAAATAAGCTTTCCTGCTTTTTCAGTTCCCAACTTTGAATGAATTAGTCCAAATAAAGAATATATTCTCTCAGTATCTGATAGCTAAACTGAAACAAAAAGGAATTAAAGCGAAACAAATTGAAGCCCAATTAACTGAAACTGCTTGCATTTGGGAAAAGGTAAACACTGGTATTCCCTCCATTGTAAAGCCTGTAAATAATAGATATTTAGTTAGTGCAAGTGATATTGTGGACATTATTAAAGCTTGAGTTGACCTCAAGAGTTAAAGATGTTGTTTTCCTCTGATTTTAATATAAAATTTAAAAAGTAGCACTCTTTTTAGCTTATTAAAATTTGAAGAGCGCTCATTGATACAGCGTATTCTGTTTAAATGATTTTGATTTTTGTAATATTAGGCCTTAACATAGTTTAAAGTTGTGACAACCTATGTTTATTTTTAAAAAGAAAATTTATTTCATTTAAATAACATCCATAATTTAAATTGTTTAATTCTAAATGGATTTTTGTAAGTTACATAAAAAACAGACTGGATTGACTTTTTTTCTTTTTTAAATCCTTAGCCAATGAAATGGCTCAAACCCAAAATAAATTATTCAATTTCAATTCGTCCGTATTGATTCTAAACAATTCAGATGCTTGAGATGGCGGACTGTGTCATTGACTCTACCATGTACATTTTCTCTTATGCCTCTAGTGGCAAAGAAGGATTTTAGACAGTTTCTAGGGTATGAATTTGGTGCACTCCTCTAACTGATAACATTGGATGGATTTCTCTGGAAATTTTGCTGACAGATCTCATCTTGCACCTGCCAATTTTGTTGACATGGAAGAAAAGAGCATAGGAAGGCAGAAAATAAGATTAAAGTTATTTTTAAAATATCAGAACATGCAACTGAAATGAAATAGAGAAATCTGTTAGCAAATCCTTTTTACTTTTGTAACTGAGAGCAAAGAGCAACCTTGATCTGAAATTTTGAAAATGAGACTATACCAATTGCTTTATTTATATATAAAGAGGCCTACTCCTTGGTCAAAACCTTGCAGTTCCATTTTTATTACCCCCAAATGGGAAAATTATATTTTAAAATTTAGATTACTGTTGTAAACATGTCTAGCCCCATTTTCTTATGATTTATAGTAGTTACAGTAAGTGTTTTTCACTCCTGGAAATTTAACATACTAGTAAAGAAGACTACGAATGTTATAATCTTGACTGCATCTGCATTATGGGGCAATAGCACAGAAGGATGATTTCACTTGAGAGAAACAAAGAAGTCTGCTTTGTAGTAGAATTACCTTTTCAAGACAGCACATTTTGCCAAAAATAGTTTTAATATAGACCGAGCACATTGAGGATATCTAGCTCGATTCAGTCTTGAAGAGGGAATGAAAAGGGAGTGCTGTTTATAGATTTCTAAGTGTGAAGTCCTGTCCCTTTGAAGCCAATGAGAATTTTGCCATTGACTTTACTGGGGTCAGGATTTCACTTTAGGACTAAGCCCTCTACCTCAGCGTGCTGTCTGCTAAAGCCTGAGTACTCAACACAACAAAGTTTGTAGGTGTTTAGATCCAACAGTTTGCTTTTGCTCATCATAAAAATATAGGCCAACTGTGAAATTTTGAGTCCAGACTCAGTTTCGGATTTTTAAAACCTCCTGTGCCAAAGTTTTGGTGGTTAAGATTTGGGATTTGTTAAGGACCTTTCTACAGATTGGGAGTTGCCTAAGTTATAAGAACCTATTCCCCCTAAAATAAAAATAGTATAAACATTTTAGGTGTAACTACTGTAGAGCTGTACATCAAGCTATCCCTATTTCAAACATCATGCACTGGAGATTTATCACATTTCAACAGAAATATTGATCATGTAATGATGTGCACGCCTATTCCTTCCTAACAACTATTTCCTTTGTTTTCAGTACCTCATTTGTAAACCATATTTTATGACAGCTATTAAAGTGGTGTCTCCTTTGCCTTAAGGAATTTTCCTCATTAAGAAACTGTTCAGATATTTCATTTATAGGCATCAAAAATTACTTAAAGATGTGTAACCAGTATTGGCTTCCTTTGTATTTTATCTTAAATGGTTGGAGAAGTGTCAAGCAAACTGATGTTTAATTACCTACCTTAACACTTTTTTTCCCCTCATTCCAGTGAGTTTCACTGTTTGAAAGACTCTGGAGCATCTGGTAACAAGAGTTTAAATAAGTTGCAAGATTCTGCATAGGCATTTTTTATTCTTCATAATATTTTATATTCAGATTTTAGTTAAATAATTTTATATCAAGTGAAATATTCTAGTTAAGTGGTAGGGTATATATGTGGCTGTTGATTCTTTAAAGAGAAAGATAACTTAGGATATGCTATATGGGTGAAATGCTGGCCTTATTGAAGTCACTGGAATTTTGCCTTGATTTCAGTGGGGCCAGGACTTCACCCTAGATGTACAACATGAAAACAGTCTGATTGGAATTATGGATAAGTTAAGCATAATTGTCAACTGCTAGATCATCTAGTCCATATCTGTGTCAATGCCAGTTTGTTCATCATATAAATTTATCTTCTGATTTGTCCAGTCTGTTTTCCAGTGCTCAAGTAATAGGGCTTTTACCAGACTATAAAAAAAAATGTATTTCCTCTTTTGGTATGTCTACACTGCACACCTCTAGTGGTGTAATGTAGGGCAAGAATAGCTACATGCTGCAGTGAAAAGTAGGCCACTTCCATGTGTGGTGTGTACCTACACAAGCCTTTCCCTGCTGTCTCCTTCATGCCAAAGCCTTTCCACACCTGAGAGGATTGCCAGAGCCTTTCCCTGCAGCAAGGGAAGGCTCTGGCAGTGGGGAGGTTACAGTTGCTACACTGCTAAAAAAGAGCAATGTGGACAGGGGAGGCACTGCTTGTGCATGTAGAGTACATATCCATAGAGTTCAAGCATGTCTTTACTTGCCTAAGCGGTGCCTCACCATATACACTGCTATTTGTACCCGTTCTGGGGGGAAGAGGGCATGTAATGTATGTACTCTACACGCTGCTGAAGAGTGTGCAGTGCAGACATACCTTTGAGGTATGCCTGCACTGGGGCTGGAGATATAATTTCCAGGTTGGGTAGATATATCTTCTTTAGCTCTGATTGAGCTAACAGCAGTGTAGCCACAGATGCATGGTTGGTGGGATGGGCTAGTCACTTCATATGTGTACCTAGGGTCTCCCTGCTTGAAAAGAAATATTAACTATAAAGCTATGCTATTTCATCATGCAAGGCGAAATCGTGTTGTTTCACTGTGGGAAATGTAATCCTCATTGCTGCATACAAATTTGAATTTTAGGCTTCTAACTCAAACTGCAAATGTAACAAGAAAGATGAATTATCCCACAATGAAATAAACAGTCAAGGATAGCACAACAGCGTGTGCCTTATACAGTGACTTAATCTAATCAAATACTTCTCAAGTGTCTGGTAAAAGAGTAACGTCCCAAAGCATAATTTGGATATATTTATATTTAGAGAGAAACTCTCTGGGATCTTATCTATAGCTCTTATTTTGCTAGATTCTCACATGGTGTAAATTGACTTAGCTCTTTTGGTTTCAATGTTAATTGACTGTTTCATGATGAAATAGCATAGTGCTATATTTAAACTCCGTGCTAGAAAAAAAGTTATATTAAAAATATACTAATATGTTTTCCAGGGCATTTGATTAGTCCAAAGGCTTTCTCCTTGAAAGACATAACCTATCCACTTTTCATGTATGGCTAGGCAAGTTATTTTAATACACAATATATATTTAATTCACAATATAAAATTTTCACTTAAAGTAATCTCAAGTTAAAAATTTAATAATGCCTTCAGTCACCCATTTTGTGTGAATGAATCACCATCACAGTAAAGAGCTTTTGCATTTTTAAAACATGCAAAGCATGTCTACCATTTATACACGTACTCCACTAGCCCTTTTTATGGCTCCTGTTAAAGGTTAGAAGAAGGGTACAAAGACTAATGAACGATCATGTGACAATTTTTAAAAGTTACTCAGGTTTTCCCTGCTTTCCTACATAAACCACAGCGTTGAGAAATTAAACAGAAGAGATACAGAAATGGATCTCCTCACTAACATTAAAAAAAAGGAGTCATATAATTCCCTTAAGCTTCATGACACAAAGAGAATGAAAGCTGTAATTTTGATCTAGCATCTCTAATGCCATCGACAACACCACATTATTGTTTCCATCTGAATGAACAGAGGCACCTCTGTCTCAGTGAAGTCTAAAATTGAATTCCTATAGGAATTAATGTTGACATTGTCAGTAGTAATTTCTGCATATTTTGCTCCTGTTTTATGACATCCCCCTGTTTGGGAGTAGGAGCAGAGAGGAAAGGAGTGGCAGTATGGCTGTGACCACTATGCTGCTGGGGAAAGGAGGCCCAGGAACAAGTGCAAAGGCACCTGCTCTTCCACAAGGACGCTAGAAAGAGAAATACTTCCCTGTGTAGCTTTGCTTTTTCTGCATGTTTTTCCACTTGATGTAGACCCCCAAATCAGACCTTTTTTGTTTTTAGGAACTAGTCCTCTTACAGTAAAAACTTTCAGTGTAGTCATAAGTCATAAAACACTGAATGGCATAAGTGTCAACTGGTCCTAATCCTAGTGTGATTTAAAACATTAAGTGTATTTCTTCCTAGTTTGTTTCATGTTATTCATTTAGTTCCATTCTGCATATTCACCTCCCATTGGCCAGTTTGTCTGGAGCTGGAAGGACTTTGTGTAATCTACTCTGGCTGAGCAGTGCGTCTCTCCTTCCTTCTCCCAGTCCCCAGCTGATCACTGGGACCGGAAGGAGAGTGAGACATAACCTATCCACTTTTCATGTATGGCTAGGCAAGTTATTTTAATACACAATATATTGTGTATTAAAATATATCCTTAAGTAGATGCAGTGTACTGTATGGGCCCCCAAGAGATTTTTTGGGGCTGAGGAGGTAAAGAAGGCAGGCAGATCTGGGCTACCCACTTTGGCTAGGTCTGGGACAAATTAACTGGTGCTGATTTACCTAGTCTTTTTAGGTTTTCCTAGAATTCTGTGAAGTTCTCTAGCTTTGAATGACAAAAATAATGATGTGTATATTGTCCAGCTGTCTAGAGTAATGAGTGCCACGAATGTGAGTACCAACCTTACGGCAGCCTGTTATGAACCAGGGCACAAACCCCAAACTGGTTGTGGGGGTCTATAATTGGTTTTCACCAACCTAGTATCAAGTGTGACTGTTTCAGGCACTGTAACAGCCTTAACATGGAGTCCCCTTGGATACTCTTGTCTGTCTTGCCACCTATGCATATTTGCGTTTATTATAGATGGCCCCTTATATAAAAAATGTTCTGAAATGTTCATAACTATGAAAAAAACATTATGGTTCTTCTTTGAAAAGTTTACAACTGAACATTGACTTTATACAGCTTTGAAACTTTACTATGCAGATGAAAAATGCTGCTTTCTCTTTGTTTTTTAATAGTTTACATTTAACACAGTACTGTACTCTATTTGCTTTTTTGGTTTTTGCTGCTGCCTGATTGCATACTTCTGATTCCAAATGAGGTGTGTGGTTGACTGGTCAGTTTATAACAGGGCTGGCTCCAGGCACCAGCATTCCAAGAAGGTGCTTGGGGTGGCAATCTGCAAGGGGCGGCAGTCAATGTGTTTTTGCCCCCAAGCAGCGCACCAAATTCCCGCCATGACGGCGGGGGGCAGTCCTTGTGCCATTAGGGCAGCACTTGCGTTTCTGCGGTGGCAGCAATTCAGTGGCAGCTTCTATGTTCAGCTGTCCGTGGCAGCGCAGCTTCTGTCTTCTAGCTGAAGACAGAAGCTGCCGCCGAATTGCCACCACCGTGGAAACGTGCGTGCCACCCTAAGGGCACACGGACTGCCCCCGCCGTCCATGGCGACAATTCAGCGCGCTGCTTGGGGCGGCAAAAACAGTAGAGCCGGCCCTGGTTTATAAGTCTGGTGTTTGTAATTCTGAGGTTCTACTGTATGGTGAGAATAAACATTTAATATCACCTTATAACATGGAGTACAGGTGTTATAAGTAAGATTAATACATGCAGCATCCTATAAGCATTTCATAAAGTCTAAACACACTCTTATAACTCTCTAATATCTATCTTAACAATACCTAACACACAGGTGACCCATGCAGGTTTCCAACTAAGCATTTGCCAGTGTTTGGTAAAGCTTGGGGCCTTGGCATGAGCTGGCACCTGGTCTGCTAGCAGCACATATTTACTATGGTAAAGCATCACATGCATCTGTAGAAACACATTTTTTTATATTGTGCTTTTATGGCTGCACATCAATTTTTGTTCACCTACAGTATGCTAAAAGTATAGCCTTCTGTAAAGGCTTTTCCCCCATTCTATTATTGTCTACCATAGCAGCAGCAGTGCATAGTTATAAACCTATAGCATGCCCTATGTAAATAAAAAAAAATACAAGTAAAACAAGACAAGATCCAATTAATACGACTTCATTGCTCAAAGGAAAAAATAGCAACAGATTCCAGCAAAAATTGTTGAATGTTGATACTGTAATTAATCAATTTGCAAAACTTTCTGGAATTAAAGCTATATTCTGAAAGTTTTCTAGTTCAGATTCAATGCTTCATTAATATTGAATAGATCAACCTGAGAACACCAAAAAGTAAATAATAATAATAAATAATGACATTCAGATAATGCAGCTTGCTATTCACAAAAGCATATTCGACAGTTATTCTAACTTAGGCTAAGACAGGCTTAGTCCAAAATAACCTGAATTTGGCGACTTTCCTAGAATGCTGCTAAAGATTTGTTTGGTGGGATTTTTGGAGAGGGCTGGAGGGTATGCTTCCCAGAATTATGAAAAGCTGGGAAAAAGCTGCTGCCTTTGGTGGTGGTGGTGGTGGTGGTGGTGATAGGCTGGCAATGTTCCTTTTTGAATAATTGTTTCAATCGTGCTGGGATTTTGTTGTAGTATTAAGTATGTTAGGGCACCTACTCCTTTGCATAGTCATTTTATTATTTTAATTAACATAGATAAATGGATCTAAGCGGTAAACTACTATACCCAGCAGTAACTGCAGCAATTATATGAAATCTATGAAAGTGAGGTGTAGAGATGCTTACTATGGTGGAGAGGGGATCTTTTAGAACTGAACTGCTAACTCAAACAATATAATAGACTCTACACTTCCTGGCCTCTCCCATCCCAACACTTCTCACATAGCACCAGAAATGTCAGATAAAATTAAGACTGGTTTTATAGTTAATGCAAGAGTGTTCAAAAAGTTTCTTCACTCTGCCCAAATTCACTTAATGAATGAGAGGGTTAGGAAGGTATAATGGGGAGATAGTTGTAGATGTTAAGTAACTAAGATAAGAACACATTTATAGTCACATCCAGTAATGGAAGGAGAAAGTGTGGGTCCTAGTGGAACATAAAGAGGAGTCAAAAACTTCCTGTTAAGCAGGATTATGGGTGAGCTTTCAAGCATCCATTTTTGTGCCCCTGAAGCTCTTTAAATAAACTAAGGAGAGAAGTCCAGTTTAAAGACAAAACAAAACAAAAACCCCTTTGTTTTGAGTAAACCCGTTGGTATGATGAATGAGCCCTGGTACTTGCTGAGAACAGATGCTGTTCAAGGTTTCCTCAAATTAGCCAGTGCTTTGTCTGTATTTGGCATTGTTTCATTTTTTTTAAGATAGAAGTTTTATTAATATAAATCAGGGAAGTCTGAAACTAGACACTCTACCAGTAAGACTTATCTTTTGAATTAAGTTCCCTGCTCCTCTACATGGTCACTATAAATGCTGTTCCCAATTATTGAATGTTAGCAACTATTTTTCTTTGTCTTCTTGGTGCCCTAGCCGGAGGTCTGCCAATGGTAGCAGCTGGTACACTTCCTGCAGCCAGGGGCCTTTCCCAGGGTCTGTTTTGGCAGAGCTCTGGCCAAATCTAGATCACCATAGTTGCATGTAAATTGCTGTTAGGTTGATTAGGATGACTTTTTGTGTTGTTTTGGCTACTTACAGTTGACTCTAAAGCTTTAATGCATGCTGTTCTTGCTGTTAGACACCTTGCTGGATTGAGGTAGATTTGTAGCAACTGGGTATCTGTTATCACCAACTAACAGCTTGATAGTCGTCGTCATCTTTTTTTTTTTTTTTTTTTTTTAACTGCCTTTCCTGCAAAGACTTGTCTAGATGCCCAAACAAGTGGTTTGCCAGCCTCTTAAGTTCTCACTTGTGCTCGTACGGAGCTTGATCTAGTTCAACATCTGATTCCACATTTTTGCTCTTTGCAGAAAGGATTTATCCCTTCAAAACTCCATGTCAGAACAGTATTGACAATGTGTTGTGACTTTTATACTAGCATTTCTTTCTTGTGCAATGAAAATGGGGGTTTTCTCACCTGTTTTTGCTATGCAAAGACCTAGCCAGTGACTCTTAAAATGTTATACTGCCTTGAAATGCAACATAATCAATGGAGGACATAGACACTTTACAGTTCCCTCAAGTACTAGACGCTTACTGCAAAAGAAAGAGCAGACAAATTAGCACAACTGCAGGCTATATAGTATCTTCACTTTCAGATTGTCATTGAGTGTCTACCGAGGCTTCTTAAAAAAGCAAAGACAAAAAACACAACCACAAGCAGGTACAGTAATTATAGGTCAGTGAATAAGACTCAGGACAGACTTCAGATGAGAAATATTTAAAGATTTAAAAAAGAATGCTCACTGTTGTAGTTTATTTTGGTTCAATACTTATTTAAAGCTGTTCCTCCACACATTAACATCAGCCTTAAGTTTTTGTTCTTAAAAGGAATACATCATTGGTAATGTGACCATTATATAAAGATACTGTGGAAACTTAGGAACACTGCCACATTTTGTTGAATCCTTTCAGTATGTGAAAGTCAAGAATTTCCTGCATGTGCTCTCAAATTCTGTTAATCTGTTGGCAGCGAAGGATTTCAGTTTTATTCTCAGGCAAGTTGTTTAATATTTTTTGTTTTTAAGTCATCAACGACTATAGCCTTTTTAATGGCAAATTTATGCAAGACTGTACATATCAGAAATTGTTAAAACTCAATGTCTTAACTTACTTTCCAGTTGTAATTAGTTTGGTTTATGAGAAATGATTCTTCTCTGTTGAATCATACACTGTATAATACAACAGTTTTGTAGTTTCTTTGTGATACTTGTCATGTAACACAGACTGATCCTTACTTGCATTAACCAGACAAGGGTCAGTGCCACAAATGGTTCCCAGCACTTTGTAAATTTACAATCATCAATTTTGGAGATGGATGACTGTACCTCTTCCTTGACCTACTTCCTATTTTTTCTTCTAGTGAGTACCATTATAGCTACTAATTAGTAATTACGTTCTGGTCTTTACCCAGGGCTGTGATCATACTCCATGCTCACTGTTATCATTAGACCTTGGTGCATATCTAAGATGTTGTGTAAATGTTTAAGTATGTTTACTATTTACGACAGACGTTATTTTTTCTGTCTCATGAACACACGGCTTCAGAGACATGCAGAGAAGTTATTGAAAGGAGCAGTTCTCAGAGAACATAGAGAGGACCAGAGTAGTAACTACATATATGAAGTCTGTGGAGAGTCCTAGCTCAGCCTGACAGTAGATTATGAAGAAGTGTCAGGATGGCAAAGATGAGTGGAGGGCTGTGGAGCTATAGGACTTTGTTTTATGTAGTAATTTTAAAGAAGGTTCTGGTTGTCCAAAATGAAATTTTACACTGTTAGGACCACATTCACAGTAGTAGATTGCTGTGTCTGGACCAATCAATTTAGATTAGATTCTAGAAACAATTTATCCCATTCATAAAGATGTTTAATCTATATCCAGCAAAGTATCATGATATACTGTGACATCCACTGTTTGTACTCTGATAGAATTGGGTCTCCTGATTAAACCCATTCAAGAAGAAAAATTGATTTTGTGAAACATAAGATAGTATAGTAAGGACATGCAAATAGTAATTATATAATAATTCCATGATGTATATAGATACTAATACTATCCTGTTTTTTCAACAATCTGAGATGTGCAAATGCACAGGCAAAAATATTGTCTAATGTGCTCAGATAACTTTTGCAGTTGAGTACCTGGATGAAAAGATAGAGGTCTCTTTTAGCACTGACAAATCCCAGGTTTTATTGAAAATCTTTGTAAAATAATAGCATAGTAGCACATGCAGATTTTGCATACATTTATGGATTCATTTGTTTACATATTTGTAGGAAATGTGTAAAGCTGTAGGTAGTCAGAGAAACAATCTCACAGAATACAATTTTCAAAAGAGCACAAATGAGCTCAATGGGAGGTAAGCTCCTAACTTGTTGAGGTGCCTTGAAAATTCTGTTAAGTCCCTGTATCTGCATCTTTGAGCACCCAAATTACGTCTGAAAAAAAGGGATTTAGGCTCCTAAATTACTTATGTCCTGATATTTTTTTCAGAGGTCTTTAGGCACCTAAAGGTGCAGATTGATTTCACCTATTAGAGTTAAGGGCTAACCTGCACAGGTGATTAGTGGGATTTTCAAAAGCATCTATCTGTATCCTAAGCATCTAAATATTGTAGAAAATCTGGGCCTGTAATACATGAAGGGGGGGTGGGGGTAGCGCCCTTTTATGAACACCTGGCCAGCCAGTAGCTATAAAATCCCTCTTGCTAATTGCTCTACCGGTAAAGGCTTACGTCTCACTGCTATGCATAGGTAAAAGGAAGTGAGTGCGCACCTGGCCAAAAGAGCCAAAGGGAAGGCTAGAACTTTTTAAAATTGAAAAGACTCTCCTTTTGTTTGTCTGTCTGTCTCTGTCTGTCAGTTCTCCTGGGGAGAGGGCACAGAGCAGCAGCTATCCTGTAAGAAGCTTGGGCCAGGTATGAAAAAATCATCAGTATCATACCTAAAAACTACTCATTTAAAATCCCAGATATGTAAGTAGATCAGGAAATGTCTAGGAAGACATGATTAGGTTTGTCTCTTTTATTTCGTTATGGCTTGAGGATTCCTCTGTGCTAACCCCAGGTGCTTTTGTTTTGCTTTTAACTTTAAGCTGGATCTCAAGAAAGCTATTCTTGATGCTTAATCCTTGTAGTTGCCTAGCAATAGGCTGAGTTCCTGAATGTATTTTCTTTCTTGTTTTTTATTAATAAAATTTAGGTTTTTTTAAGAACAGAATTGGATTTTTGTGTCTTAAGAGGTTTGTGCACGTTGTTTAATTAGTTTGTGGCAACAACTGATTTCCTTTTCATTTTGTCTTTCTCAGCTCTTCCCTGGGGGTGAGGGTGGGGTGAAAGGGCTTGAGGGTACCCCACAGGAAGGAATTTCCAAGTGTGCCTTCCTGGGCTCTCAAAGGGGTTCTGCACTTGGGTGGTGGCAGCATCTACCAATCCAAGGTCAGAGAAAAGCTGTAAGTGGCCAGTATTATATGGTCTGGAGTGGCCAGTATTAATTTTTAGAATCCTTGCGGGCCCCCACCTTCTGCACTCAAAGTACCAGAGTGGGGAATTAGCCTTGACAGGCGCTGAGGTACTTTTGAAATTTACCCCACATTCAGAACAGCACTGTTTGGTACATTCAGTATCATTTCCCATTGCTCTTATGTACCTGGGGTGAAATTATTTCATTCAGGGGCCTCAGAGAACAGATTACGTGGATCCAGTAAGGTGAGTGATGAAAATCAAACATTCACTGGAAGAATTAAACATACTAATGGGCAAAATGAATGTCTGAGAGAGAATCTTTGTGTCCTGACCGTTTTTCAAAGAAGTGGACTCTGACTGATAAAGGATCAGAATCAGTAAGGACATTGCACTTTCTAGGCAGGTGGGAGTTGTTACTCCACTATCTGGCTCTGGAAGTAGACAGCTGAATGTGAATCAAACCCAGCTGGGAACAAAGTAACCGTTTAAACTCTCTACTTTTGTGTCCAGTGTCATGTTGGTGTGTGTGTGTGTGTTTTTATTGTTTTGTGTTTTTTTTTTTTTTTTTTGCAATGCATTTCTGTAGATAGGGACCAGATTCAGTCAGTGACTCAGGCCTACTGTTCATGGGTTTCTGTATGTTTTCTCTGCTCAGTTTTAAAATGTATATTTTGTGTAATCTAGAGTCTAATCATTAATTATTTTGTCTGAACTGATCTGCATTCATGATTTTGTCATTGGATGTAATGTCTCTATTTTTTTTTATTTTTTTTTTGCCTTTTACTTTCTTTAGAAAATTAGTCATTTAAGGTAAAAAAAAAATAGGAAATGAGATCTCCAAATACTGTCTGTCTTGAACGTTTGTTTAATTGTATAATTTCTTAGGATGCGTTAGTAATAAAAATAATACTGCATGTTTACTTATAAAAAGTCATACTTCCCTAAGAATAAGGTAGCTATCTGAAGAATTTCAAAAATTCATCCTTCCCCTATAACATAGGTACAGTATTTGAACTAGTATAAAAATTCACCAATAATTTCCTGCTCAACAGTAGATAACTCTCCACTTAACTATCCCTGTGAAGAAAAGGATAATTGCATATTGGGCTAAATTATGTCATGTAGTATTTACAGTGCTTAGCCTGCTCCACTCTAGGTACTACACACAAACCCTTGTAAATGGACAAATTTCCTTTTTCTGAAGTAAAATCTTCATTGCTGACCTGCAGAGATGATCTTCTTCCCTTTAGTCAACCTGGTATGGGTTGATACCAGTTTAGGCATTGGGATGTCTTTCCTAATAGATTTTAAACGTATATCTGATGTCCTTAACCACTTTGGATTCAGTCCGGGATCCTGCAACCAGCTCTTCTTGTATTTTGCTGTGGCACTGAGCCAAAAATGCAGTTACTATCTTAAAAACTCATAATGTTGGGCCAGAAAAGCAGCAACTCTTCTCATGATTCAGTTAGATTACTCTGACAGAGTATCTACAATTATTTATTTCTCTTTGATGTTTTTTTTCCTTACACTGATTTTTTTGCCTTTATTTTATCCTAAAAATATTTAAACTCTGTTTCCAGATGAGCTGGAGAAAAGAATTAGGAACAAGCACTGGCAGGGCCGGCTATGGCTTTTTTGCCAGCCCAAGCAAAAAAAAAAAGCAGGGGTGCGAGGGCAGCCGGAGCGGCAAAGCAGGGAAAACAAACACACATAAAAAACCTGCGGCAAAGGAGGGGGAGAAAAAATGTTGTGTCCGGAGCGGCAAAGCAGGGGAGAAAAACAAACAAACAACCTGCGACGCGGCAGGAGCCAGGGCACAGGGGGATTCCCTGCACTGCAGACATGTCCCAGAGGGAGAGAGAAGGGGGGGCAGCCAGGGCTTCAGCGGGGCGCTCACCACACAGCTCCAACCACTGTGCCCTCCGCCGCTCCAGTCAGTGGGGAGGGAAGGACGCGGGCTGCCCGGCTTGCTGCAGACCTGGCACCGGCTGGGGCAGACGGAGCGCCTAGCCCACTCTCAGAAGGGTGCTCCCCTCTTCCGCACCACTGCTACCTACAGGGCGGCCGGATCGGCAAACCAAAAAAAAAAAAGTGGCCGTGTTGCCCAAGGATTGGGCGGAATGCCGTCCTGTAGAATCTGCTGCCCCAAGCACGAGCTTACTCGGCTAGTGCCTGGAGCCAGCCCTGAGCACTGGCCATCTGTGAGGCCTAACAAACTTGGTAATAGCTGGTTGCTCAATAAAAGAATATAAGTGCAACCTTAAACCTTCTAAAAACAACTTAAAGTTAACAAAAGAAAAGTTTAAGATATATTCAATTGGGGTACAGCCCAATTGAAAAAGGATACAACTTAAAATGGAGGACAAGACGCCAAAACATTGTGATTGGAAGTCACTTGTAGTATTACACTAGAAGAGTATGAGCCTCATCAGTAGATTGATATGTAGAGGCGTGTAGGCATCATCTAATACACATGTATGACAAGGATTATCAGGAAGTGTCTTAGCTGTAGGTCCTTTGAGGCTCCATGTCTCTGCAAGGTTAGTGCCTCATAGGGCCACAACTCATGTGCTACACCGGCTCCCCATCTCAAGCTCTCAAAACTATACCAGAATCCTTAATTTTCTTGTAACCTTGTTTCTTTTCTGACATGCATCCAGAATGCTGAAATCTTCTCTTTTTAGTGTAATCTTTCTGTTGAAACATAATTCACATCAGTGTAGTAATTCCTATTGCTGCTGTCATAAACAGATAGCTAAGGGTTAATGTTTCTTTTACCTGTAAAGGATTAACAAAGGGAACCAAACACCTGACCAGAGGACCAATCAGAAAACTGGATTTTTCAAAGTCAGGGAGGGAGGTTTTGGACTCTGGGTTTTTGTCGTCTCTCGCGCTTGAGAGCTTTTTATTCTTCTATCTTCTGTGTCATTGTTAATTACAGTGAAACAATTATAGACTTTGTGTTTGTTTGGGGTATTTTCATGTATGTAACTTGCTGGAATGTTTAGATTGGATATCTTTTTATCAGATGTTTATCAATTTTATATAGCATGCCCTGTATGTGTTCATCTGTGCGGTTTATATTTTATGTCTTTTTCTTTCTTTTTTTTTATAAAGTTTTCTTTGTAAGACTTGTTGAGTTTTTCTCTCTGGTAGGTTTTAGGAACAAGGGGAGATTTCTTTGTGTTTAGATCTCGGAGGGTAGGCTGCTTGCGCACAGGGAGTTGGTGGGAGGAGGTTGCTACTGAAATAACAGAGTATTGTTCTATAGCATTTCCGAGGACACCATTGTCGATCTCGAAGGAGCTGTGGGTGCTGTGTTTGATACAGACTAAAGATGATGAATTAGCACGCAGTCTTATGGGGAGCCGGTCATTATACGCATACAGTCACTAGGATCATCTGGCAAATAAGTAGACAGTCTTGCGGGGAGAGATAGGATCATCTTGTTTCCTTTGTATTTGGGGTTGGTCTTCTCTTTGTGAATAAGGAACTGCTTTTGGTTATTGTGATGTCAGAGATTGATCAATACTCTCAGGTTAGCCCAGAGAGGAAGTCTGGGTGGGAGAGGGAGGGGAAGTGGTTATTTTCTTTGTTGGAGACTCAAAGCATCTGAGTCTTGGGGGTTCCGCAGGGAAGGTTTTGGGGGGCTCAAGTGTACCAGGCACTGATTCCTGGTTGGTGGCAGCGAGATAAGATCCATGCTGGTAATTAAGCTTGGAGGTTCATGCTAAGCACCCAGATTTTGGACGCTAAGGTCCAGATTTGGGAAAGAGGCTTATGATAGCTGCTGTGAGGGATTTGACTTGGGGGCTAATACATGCCATTCAAAACTATATTAAATTGGCTGTAATGAAAGTTTATTGTATCTAGAAGCATTTGGGAATACTTTTTGTATTGTGATTCTGTATTTCTTTGAAGATGACCGGAGGTCCTGGAGTTCAGACTCCCATTTTCACAATAAAGTTTAAATCGGTGCATGAATAAGTAGTCCAGTTACTTAGCACAGGGTGTATACCTACCGGTGAGCTTTTTTGTATTTTTCAGAGGGAAATCCTCTGGCTTTAAAATTGCACTTTGGTAGAGAGAAGTGCAGTATCTCATGGAAACCATGGAAGGATTTCCTACCTGCTGTGCTTAATTTCAGAATTCAATGCTATCATTAAAGTTATCATTTTCGGGGGCAGGGAATCTATTTGCTCTTTTATCTGTGTGCCTTGTTACACCAATTTTTCTCAAAACGCATGTTTTCAGAGTGAATGCCCTCAGGAACCTCAAGAATTTAGGGTCTTTGGTTTGCTGTGTAAATTGATTCTATTTATGCATGATATGAAATATGTCATTTTCTCCCTGCAGAGTGGAGGGGGTCTCCCTGCCAAGACCTCTAAAAATTCCAGTTTTCTCAATAAGCCTACTCTCTGCCTTGAATTGTAGCACTCTTCTTCTGGCATAGGGGGACTGAACAGCAACAAGATTCTTTCTTTGCAGTCAGTCAATGCTGCTTTTTAATTCGCTCTTGGGGTAGTTGGATCTTTGCTGAGCAGTTCATGATTCTCTCTACACACAGGCCAACTGAACAGCATTCATGGCACTAGCACAAAATTTTTTTCTTGGGTTTAAGCGCTGAGCAGCATGATTTAGAAAACATGATATTGGCATACATACATTTTTTAGGGGACCATAGCCTATATAGGAGAATTATACCTGTATTTTGAGGGGCACTTGTGATAATCCTGGAAATGCACATTTTCATAAAGGAACCAGTATTGGTAAATGTTATTGGCACTATTTTTAAACCTAGATGCCTAACTTAGGGCACCTGTTCCAATTGGATGCTGACATTGGGACCTGTGTGCTCAAATAATCATATTAGCCATATGGTCAAATGCTGCTGTTACATCGGTATAAATCCAGAATAACTATTGAAATCTTGGAGGCTGAAATCAAATTGACATCTATGTAATGGAGAGCAGAAAATTGCTTCTGCATGCTAATTTAAGAACCAAAAGGTAGAATTAACCACCTTAACTCAAGTGTCACAATTGAAAAACTGGGATTCTGGTATTACTGTAAAAAATTTCTATTGACATATAAACTTATTATTAACTATTATAATTTATCATCATACATTAATATCATTGCTTCCAACTTTTGCTTAAGATTGCATCAGCATATCTGTTGTAAAGGCAATCCTTCTTCCTATAGTTTATATGGTTTTACTTAAATCTGAAATTAAAGCTGTTACAGTCTATTGGAAGCACAATATATTATGCAGAAATAGGTATATGTATTAATTCACTCAACAGATCAGAAGAGCAGAAAAAGGTAGAATGCATTTGATTGTGTTTAGACATAATCATAAATTTGTAGTTAGAACTGGTTAAATATTCTTCAGATTCATTGTTTGATTGTGTGTGTTTATCATCAAATAATAATGTTTAGCCAATTTTATTAAAACAGCTCTAGTATTTAATTGAGAAGGGAAGAAAATACACTGGCTCTCAAGAAACTCAGTGAAGTACTTCACTGATACGCAGGAGACAGGGCATACAGTCAGGACTAACCATTCCTATCATAGTTGCAATGAAGGGCCATGTAGGTATATCCCGGGGCAAAATTTTGCTCATTACAAACAAAGAAATATATTTTTGGACATCTATTGAACTCTAGCCAGGATTTCAGTTGGGCTTCCCTGCATTTATTGTGTACGTTTATAAAATGTCATCTAAAGTGAGTGAAGTCATACCTTTGCTATTGTGAGGGTCTTATTAATGTTAGTAAACACCCCTTCTCCAAATGCTTATAACATTTGCTACTGTAGGTCAACATCCTTTCTTGGTATTTTCTTTTGTACTTGCCACCATTATTAAATTTTACTCATGTTATTCATTAAAGCGGTCTTCTGTGTAATTCTCTTCATCACTGCTTCACGAATATCTTTTCATACAGTCTCTTGGAGCCTAACACTTCACTTTTTCTGTATGTGGCTTCTTGGCATACAAGGTAAATTTCATTGATTTAACACTAAGTCCCCGTTTTAAAACTAACTTTCCCCGTCTCCAGGACAGGGTGAATTTATAAAGTTCTGAGATTTTTATGCGTTGAGACCTTCTATAATATCTCATGGCACTCACAGGCTTCAGAACTCTGTAACTATCTCTGATGGATCTGGCCTACTTACAAAAAGTGTTTGGTGTTCTTTTGTACTAGAATTTCAGACTTCAAAGGAGTAAAATTTAGCTTCCTTTTCTTGGCATGAATAGCTTGAGATCATGCTTATGGTATCATTGCACATTAAGTGCACATTGCACATTAAGTGGCACAAGCAAGAGTAAAGAAGATGGAAGGCAGCCACGTCATTCAACAACAAGAGTGAGATGTTCAGAAAGAACAAATTTCTTTGTCATCATTTGAGAAGAAAAAGAAGGGAAATTTAACAACCCCTTTGGAACCTTATCTCCTTTTCCCACTCTGCACCCATTGCAGTGCTTTGACAGGAGTTGGAGGTCCTCTTCTTCTCTTGTGAAAGAGATCATTATGCTGAAAGGGAAGTAAACAGGATATGCTTTCAAACTGAGGTATGCAAACATCCCATCTGCAATTTTTAGCAAATCACTAGGATCAGGCGAGGTATTTAGATTTGAGAATTGCATTAGATTTTAGTTACATCTTCCATCTTGAAAAGATTTTTTTTTTAAGTTTTAATACAAGCTTTATATAGCCACAAGCTTGCCATGGCTAACTGCATTTGTTGTTGCTTTGCTGAGCCTCAGATCAGGTCAGTTGTAAGTATTTTACTTGTAATGGCTCACCTTGTTGTGCCTATGAAGGAAGACTTGTATATTTTTAATCAGTCTGCTCGATGGGGAGAAAAATGGGTATATTGTCTTTCATTGACAGACCTAAATGCTGCTGATCTGTTAATATCCTTAGATTCTTCCACCTTAGGTGATATATGCTGTTCCGTAATGTACACTGTAGTAACCTAGGAGAGAGTTTTATATTGAGATTGCAAATTTATTATAAAGATGTCACCAGTTGGTTTAAAATACATTGGCTCTATATTAGTTTTTATTTATAGTTTAAATGGGAGATAGACCATCAGCCTTGCTCATTTAAGTGGTCTCAGAGTCTCAGGATTGTATGGAGAATTATGGAAAGGTTTCAAACTATGTCCCAATCAGCCTTCCACAGTCTTTAATGGTAAAGAGCGGGCATGCTCACTGTAGTTGACAGTGGACATGCTCTCTGTATCAGCATTAGTAAGTGAGACTGAATTAGAACCTAAATGAACAAACCACCTGTCACTGATGTCAAAAGTCACATTTGCTTGATCATTAGAACCAAGAAACCTGATTCTAATCTTACAACTGATGTAAATTAGAAGCCAAAGGAGTATATGAAATAGTGTAAATGAGTTCACAGGCAGGCTCAATAAAGCTTAGGCAGGAGAGAGAGATCAAGGACCGAGACACTAGAAGTCATACCATGCAAATTCTACAACACGTTGAGTGTAGCATGGGATGCCTCGTATGGAACCAGGCAGAGTGTAACTTACTTCTGAACGTGAGTTGACGAGTAATAAATACTTTGCATTTCTGTAGTGTTTTTTCACCTAAGCATCTAAAAACACTTTACAAACTTTAATTAAGCCTCATAACATCTGTGCAAAAAATACAGACTACTTAGCATTACTTCACCCAGCAGGGTAATAAAGTTAGTGTTTAACAGCACAGAATAACAGTACGTAATATTTTAGAATTAGCAATGAAGAGTAGGAGAAAAATTTAGGTAAGTAGAAAACAATCACTTGATTTTGAATTTGGCCAGAATACTAATCATTGCAAAAGCTGCCAATTTCCAAAGAGGCTTTAACTTGGCCTTATATATGCACCTTAATTTTGGATATGTAAATTAGTTAGCTTCTGTGATTTGGGTCTACAAATGCAGGTTTTTCCAAGAACAACAACTGGTGCAATGTAGAATTAGAAGCTGCTTGGAAAATGTGGTCTTCTATTACCAATTGAGTGGACCTTGGTTTTGTGATTTCATCTGAAAACTGTGCAAGTTTTTCTTGGAGTTCAGTAAACCTGGCCTTACCCTGTTTAACATGTGAGGTCTGATGGAACCATAGCCAAAGGTGGTTTGGCTTCGGGCCCAATGTGAAATTTATTTCAGTAGTGTTTAAGTGGATTCACAGCAATGAAAAATGTATGTAGTGAGTAGACGCTGAGGTTATGATAGTCTGCTTGCTCAGGTACCTTAAATGTCTTTAGCCTTATCATTTTCTTGGTATGTTTGTTTACCAGAATTTCTTAGGGAAGGTCTATACTATCACTTAAGTCGATCTAACTTGTGTCACGTGGTGGTGTGAAAAAGCCTCCCCCACCTCCTGAGTGATGCAAGCTTTGCCCTGTCCATGTTGGTGCTATGTCAGCGAGAGACTCTCTCTCACTGACATAGCTCTCACTTCTTGCTGAGGTGGAGAATTACGCGGACAGGAGAGTGCTCTCCCATTGGCATAGCACATCTTAGCCATATATGCTACAGTGACACAGCTACATCGGTGCAGCTATGCTGATATAGTGCTGTATGGTAGACTTTTCGTCTCAAGTGGTGTCAGTTATGTCACATTAAAAAAAATTGCAGAATTAGAAATAAATTAGCAAAGTACTCCATTCAATAGGTAGTCTTTGTGAAGCAGAAATCAGCACTTCAGATTTGTGCAAAAAGCGGGTATTCTTTAGAACAGTGAGCTATATGCAGGGAGGAGGGAAAAGGGACTCTTGTCATAGGGCCTGATCCAACTCCCGCTGAAAACATCCCATTGATTTCACTAGAAGCAGCATCAGTTCCATGGTGAGCTTACCCATATTTGCGTGGTATTGTCTAATAAGAAATAACTCAATGTTACTTTAGAGTGGGAGTGAGTCATGGACTTGGTTTTAAATTAAACCAGCATTTGTCCTAATTTGAAAAGTACAAAATCAGTCTGCTTCTAGCAATTATTTCTTTACCAAACAGAGCCCATTGTAAGGCACTGTGTTTTTTTTAAATACTAGCCTGGTGATGAAAACACACAGCAGCAGTACAAATTGTGGCTGACTTGAAATCATCAAGCCACATTTCTTTTAGAACAAATAACTAAAATTAATGTCATAGTTTAAATGATCTCAGGATGGCCTCAATCTGTCCAATAGGGTAGATTTACTGCAAAACCTTTTTATGCATTGCATTTCTTCAATGCAACTTGAGTTATACTGTGTATATAAATGTACAGATAATTTTCTGAAAACTGTGTGATGGAAATATCGCAGATTTTCTACTAAAACATGTTTAAAATTAAGTCACTCTTATCATAATGTTATCTTAATGTCTTTAACAGATCTTGATCAGTGTATAGAGAATATAGACAGAAAAATCCTATGTTCTGCTCAGAATGTACAATAATGTGTAACTTGAGTTGCTGCTAATATATATCTATTGATGTGTTTTTCCTGTTGGCTGAAAACAAGTACCTACATAAATGATTTGTTGAGAACCTTTATAAAGGGAGGCAGATTTTGTATTCGAACAATGTTTCTTGATTCAAGTAACTTTAAGCATTATAAAGTACAGTATATTTGCAAATCCATTTAGACTACAGTTTGAATTATAATAAGAGGCAAGACCATGACAACATAACATGTATAATAAATGTTAAGACATTACAACATACACAGATGTAGACGCATTCTGAGTAGTGGCATGGGATATGCTATAGAGTTAGTATTAGTGACTTACTTAATTGAAAACATGAATCAATAAGATCGACTGTACCGGATCAGACCACTAGTCTGTCTAGCCAGTAATCTTATCTCTGACGGTGACTGACGCCAGATGCTTCAGAGGGAATGAACAGAATACTGCAATTTCTAGTCATCCAGTCCCAGTTTCTGGTAGTTGGAGGTCTAGGGAAACCCAGAGCACTGGGTTGCATCCTTCACCATCTTGCCTGATAGCCCATCCGTGGACCTATCCTCTTTGAATGTATCTAATTCTATTTTGAATCCAGATATACTACTTCCTGTCACAACATCCCATGGCAATGAGTTATACAGGCTGACTGTGCATTGTGTGAAGAAGTATGCCCTTATGTTTTAAATCTGCTGCTTGTTAATTTTATCAGGCGACTCCTAGTTCTTGTGTTATGTGAAAGAGTAAATAACACTCCCTTATTCACTTTCTCCACCCCATTCATGATTTTATGCACCTCTATCATATCCCCCTTAGTCATCTCTTTTCTAATCTGCAGTCCCAGTCTTCATGTGGAATATGTTCCATATCCCTAATAATTTTCATTGTCCTTCTCAGCACCTTTTCATATTCTCATATATTGCTTTTTTAAATGAGGTTACCTGAACTGCATGCAGTATTAAAGGTGTGGGCATACGATGAATGTGTATTGTGGTATTATGCTACTTTCTGTTTTATCTACCCTTTTCCTAATGGTTCCAAACATTGTTAGCTTTTTTGACTGCCACTGCACATTGAGCACATTTTCAGGGAACTATCCATGATGACTCCAATAATGCTTTCTTGAGTGGTAACAGCTAACTGAGACTCTGTTTTATAGCTAGGGTTACTTTTTACAGTGTGCATTACTATGCACTTATCAACATTGAATGTCATCTGCCATTTTGTTGCCCAGTCATCTAATTTTAGTGAGATCCCTTTGTAACTCTTCACAGTCAGCTTAGGGCTTATCTATTTTGAGTAGTTTTATATTGTCTGAAAATTTTGTCATCTCACTGTTCACCCCCTTTTCTAGATCATGTCCGAATATGTTGAACAGCACTGGTCCCAGTACAGGTCCTTGGGGGATCCTGCTATTTACCTCTCTTCATTGTAAAAACTGACCATTTATTCCTACCCTTTGTTTCCTGCCTTTCAGCCAGTTATTGATTCACAAGAAGACCTTCTCTCTTATCCCATCACTACTTACTTTGCCCGAGAGCCTTTGGTGATGGACTTTGTCAAAGGCTTTCTGAAATTCCAAGTACACTATATTCACTGGATCATGCTGGATAAATTGGTGAGACATGATTTCCCTTTCAAAAGCTGTATTGACTCTTCCCCAGCATATTGTGTTTGTTTGTGGCTGATAATGTTGTCCTTTACTATAGTTTGAACCAAATTGCTTGATACTGAAGTTAGGTGTACTGGCCTGTAATTGGCTGGATCGTCTCGAGAGATTTTTTTAAATAGGCATTACATTAGCTACCCTCTAGTCATCTGGTACAGAGGCTAATTTACACAATAGGTTACATAACCACAGTTCTGCAGTTGCATAGTTGAGTTCCTTCAGAGCTTTGAGTGAAAACCATCTGGTCCTGGTGACTTATTATAGTTTAATTTATCAATTTTTCCAAAGCCACCTCTAACACCGTGGTCTGGGACATTTTCCTCAGATTTGTTACCTAAAAAGAATGGCTCAGGTGTTGGGATCTCTGCCATATCCTCCGCAGAGGAGACCAATTTAGCTTCTCTATAATGGTCTTTTCTTCCTTGGGTGCTCCTTTAGCACCTTAATTGTCCAGTGACCCTAATGACGGATTGACAGGCTTTCTGCTTCTGATGTACTTAAAAAAATAACAGCAATTTTTTTATGTCCTTAGAATTTCAAGAGCAATTAACTTTCTTGGCCTACTGTATTATACTTTTAGCCTTGACTTGCCAGAGTTTATGCTGCTCTCTATTTTCCTCACTAGGATTTGACTTTCACTTGTTAAAGGTTGCTTTTTTGCCTGTAAATACCTCTTTTACTCTGCTGTTTAACTAGGGTATCTTTTTTTTTTTTTAATCCTCTTACTATTTTTTTTTATTTACAGTATACGTTTAAATTGAGCCTCTGTCATGGTATTTTTAAGTAGTCTCCATGCAGTTTGCAGGCACTTCACCCTGATAACTGTTCCTTTTTAATTTCTGTTGAACTAGCTTCCTAATTTTTGTGTAGCTCTCCTTTTTGAAGTTAAATGATGATAATGTGATGGGTTTTCTTGGCATTTTTACACCTACAAGGAAGTTAAATTTAATTACATTATAGTGACTATTACTGAGCAGTTTAGCTATATTTATCTCTTGGACCAAATCCTGTGTTACACTTAGGACTAAATCAAGAATTGGATTTCCCCGTGTGGGTGCCAGTACAGCTGCTCCCTGATGCAGTTATTTATGGTGCCTAGAAATTTTATCTCTACATCCTTTCCTGAGGTGACATGTACCCAAGAAATGAAATCCCCCGTTATTATTGTTTTTTCTGTCTTTGTAGTCCCTCTAACATTTCACAATCTTCTCTGAAACTCAGTACTAGTTGAAGATCCTTTTCAAATTATTATATTATCTTCAATTAGCTTTCTGTTTATTCTTCAAGGAAGTGTGTGTGTATTAGACCTTGTAACCAAAACTATTTATTTTCTTGAATCAACAGAAAACATTCTAGTTTTTTTTTTTTTTTTTTTTGTTTTTTTCTTTGGAAAATATGCCTGTTTTCTTCTCTTCTTAGGGTAGGGACTAGTATTTTATCCTGAGAAATGAACTTCATGTTCTAACACAAAATAATGGGGCAATTTATTACTCTACTTTTTAGTCATAGCTACCAAGAGCTACTACTAATTATGTCCCACTGGGTTTCCATGTTTCAGCTCTGGCTCTTAGAAAAGTTACAGCAGTTCAACTAATATTAATATTAAAAGATATCCTTAAAAATCTTAACTTCATCATCTTCTGTTTGAGCCATGTTCATATAGTTAAGTTTCTCCTAAGTCTGCCTTGCAAAATTGATACTTCAATTCAAATAGCATGCGTTGTTGGTTTTGGACTCCAATATATGTAGAGCTGTTGGCACAAAAAGGAGGATGAGAATGTAGAGGTTTTGCCTCCTTTATTAATAGACGTGAAAAATTACAACAGAGTTGAAACTTTTATATTTGTATTTTATTTGATAAAAATATGACAAAACTGAGTCATATTCTCACTGATCTATGCTTCAATGTATAGTCATAGCTACCAAGAGCTATGCTTCAATGTATCAGTGAGAAATCTGGAAAAGGAGAATAGAGATTTGGAAAGGGAGAAAACCCCCTGTGAAAGTATATTTGTGAAACTGTATATGCAGTCTCATCCCTTCGTCATTGCTCTCTGTGCCCTAAGGACTAGCGGCCAGATCCACAAAGGTACTTAGACATTGCAACACCTAACCCCTAGGTGCCCTGCCTCCAACAGAAATCCTCAGCCCTGAGTTAATTGCAAGGCTCCCTGTGCATTGTATGTCTAAGAAAGAGATCCTCAGAATTTAGCAAGCTGAGCAGGGAGCCACCTAAGCTATCCAAGAGTGAAATACACACCTACAGGGTCAGGACAGGCTTGCAAGATAAGCAGGGGAATGCCTCATTTGAGAACCCCACCAGGGCTTTAGCAGCTTTGTGCTGCCCACTGGTGAAAACTAAGGCATCTAGTCACTTTGGCGGTGATTTTGAGAGTGGCACCTAAAGAGGCAGTTAGGAGTGTAAATACCTTGGTGGATCTGGCCCTGATAGCCTTCAGCCCTAATATGCATGCAAAGCCCTGGTTGACTTGCTTCCTGAAGTGGCAGTCTTTGCAAACTGTTTGCCTGAAAGTGAGAGGTATTTTTCTAGGGTTGGTGGGGCTTTTTGTATTTTAGGATTTTTTTTGCCCGTATTTCAGGTTTAGCATTCTTATTGTCATTGCTACCCATGCACCATTTCAAACAGGCATGCCCAGGAATCCAAACCTCATCTCACATGTTGACTTTTAAAGTAATCTAGCTGATTTTGTAAAAGAAGAAAACTTAATGCCACGATCAAAGAAAAGAAAAGCTAATTCATCTCAAGTTTACATGAAGTTTGTGGTGCAGCATGTAAGGCAGGCTTCTGTGAGGAAACGTTCACAATAATCATGAATTAAAATAATATAAGCAGATTTTTATAAGCTTGGTGCAATCATTCATGCTGTGGAAATTAAACACCAGTAAAAATTATTGATTTAAAGATAAGAAAATTCTGTTCAAGATCTCCTATTAAAATCAGATTTGTTTATTTTTATTTTTCATTTTAGAAATATTAAAGGTACAATTTTATGGGAAAGATCTCTCATTTTGGAAATTAAACATATTTTAATGCATTATAATAGGATATACAGACTTCTGTCAAATCACGGAATTGTAGGACTGGAAAGGACCTCAAGAGGTCATCTAGTCCAGTCCCCTGCATTCATGGCTGGATTAAGTACCGGTATTATCTAGACCATCCCTGACAGTTGTTTGTCTATCTTGCTCTTCAAAATCTCCAATGATGGAGATTACTTTTCTTCTTTCTTCTTCGGCTGTCCCTCAGTGAGAGGATGATGTCTGCCAAGGAGGTTCATTGGTGGGTTTTATGGTGGCTGAGGAGCCCAGTTTGTGCCCTGCAGATTTTCCCACAGAAGTAACATGTGTAATCTTGGAGGAGCCATAGTTGCTGGCTGAACTGTTGTGCCCTTTCTTTCCTCCTTTGTCGCTTCTCTGTCTCATGAGCATGTCCATTCTTCTCAAGTGAGCTGTGGGTTGGTGTACGGTGTGGCACCACTGTGTTCTGTTCCACACTGAGTCCTCCCAGTTTATTGGGGTTGATTCCTCCTTTTTAAAGGGGTACTTTCAGTATGTCTTTGAAGCACTTCTGCTGCCTCCCATGAGCCCTTCTTCCCTGACTTAACTGAGAGAAGAGTACGTCAGGCATACGTACACAGTTGCCAGCCCAGCAAAGTTGGAGTTTCATGACCTGCATTTCTTTACTGCTGATGTTGGCTGCAGAGAGAATGCTGATGTTAGTATGTCAGTCTTCTCAGCGGATTCTGAGAATCCTCCTGAGGCAACACTGTTGGAACCACTCCAACCACCTGAGATTGTCTGTAGGTTACCCAGGTCTCACACCCATCGAGAAGGGTGGGGATGATAATTGCCTTGTAAACTAAGATGTTGGTTTACTCCTGCTTGCAGATCCCTATAATTGAGGACTTGTTTGAGTAGTCTTCCGAAGGCTGTGCTGGCACAGCTGAAACTGTATTCAGTACAGGATCTGATGGAGATTCCAGAACCTGCCTAGGCAATTTATTCCAGTGCTTAACCACCCTGACAGAAAGTTTTTCCTAATGTCCATCCTAAACTTCCCTTGCTGCAATTTAAGCCCATTTCTTCTTGTCCTATCCTCAGAGGTTAGAGAGAAGAATTTTTCTCCTTCCTATGTGTAACAACCTTTTATGTGCTTGAAAACGGTTGTCATGTCCCCCCTCAGTCTTCTCCTCTCCAGACAAAACCAAACCATTTTTTTCTATCTCCCCTCATAAGTCATATTTTCTAGACCTTTAATCATTTTTGTTGCTCTTCTCTGGATTTTCTCCAATTTGTCAACATCTTTTCTGAAATGTGGTGCTCAGAACTGGATATAGTACTATTGTTGAGGTCTAATCATGTACGTATCTAAAAATGGCACCGTAAATAAAGGGATAAAACACAGAATGAATAACTACAAACCTACGAGGACAGTGTATTTGACTTTAAAATATTAGGTGTGACCTACTGATTTATGGCTAAAACAGTTTAAAAATTATTTTCACTAATAACAATGTTAATGTTGCCTTGTTGCTGCTTTTAATCCATTCATATGTATTTATCATTCTCCTACATATCCTGATCAAGCCACTGTTGTTCTCAGTGGGAGCTGATGGGTATGGATGACTTCTGAAAATCTATTACATTCATGTAGGTGTCAAAAATGGGAGCTGTCCTCTTCTAAAAATCTAGTCACGAATGTAGGTGTCTAAAGAAGAGCCCTAGGGTGCTGAACGCTTTTGAAAAGCTGAACCTATAACAACAGTAGTATGTATTTGGTGTAATTTTAGTGTATGTGTAAGCATTAACAAATAATATATAATGGATTTACATTTAATACAAGTGTTCCATTAACAATCTATGAGCCAGAATGTGACACACACCGTGCAACTCCCAACAGGGAGCATTTACTAACACAAATAGGCAATGGAGTTGCTCTCATAAATTACTGCTCACAAATGTGATTTATAGGGTGAGATACTGAACCAGTCATTTTAATGACAACACCCTTCTCTTGTATGACATCCCACTCAAAATAAAAAGAGTGGATCTTAATGTGCAATATATCAGTTACTCAAAGGTAAGTGGAAAGTCTCTGTCGTAAGCTCTGTGACAAGCACCCACACTTGAATAGCAGGGGGCAGTAGGACACCAAAACCAATACAGGGACTCTTCATTAAAGCGGTAAAGGGGATTACCAGTCACAAAAGTCTGAGTCAGCAGCCCAGGCACTGGCATTTGAACATGGGAAACACTGCATAACAATTTTTAGTATAAATTAGCTGGACTGCATTTTAAAGAATTACTAGTAATCTTACTGCTTCACATCTAACCATTCATATCCTCCAGTTTTATGAAAGTTTGACAAATCAAATTAGTCTCTCTGGATAAGGTACACTTCCATTTTGTCTGGAAGTTGTTTGTTTCTGGCAGTGTATATATATGCCCATAATGTACATACATAAAGGCACTGTACATAAAGGGATAAAAAATAAAGGTAAGCATTGTTACTTCCCCAAACATCTACAATCTGGTGATGGTGCTTATTTTCCAATACCCAACATGACCAGAATTGACAGAACCTGAGCCAATTTAGTCATTATGAGCATTAGTTTCTTAAAAGAACTTGTGTGCCTTACAGTATTTTCAAGAAGTTTTCTCAATTAATATCAGACTACTGAATACCAGGCAGCAAAGTCTGTGTTTAGTTCAAAGGATCCCCGGTGAAGTACTGCGAATGAAGTCTAAAAACATGACCCTAGCTGTACTCTATTGGGAGATGCTCATTATAATAGAACTGGTAGTTAAGAATGCCATTTAAGTAGAAAAAGAGCATCCGAACATATGGTAGATGCAGATGAAATAGTTGCAGATGAAAAGCTAGTGGAAACACAAGATCAGAGATTATCGGTATCTTGTAGCAGGAGATAGTAGAATATTCCCTTCAAGATATAAATTACTATTTTGGGATCCTTAGGTTAAATTGTGAAGGTGAACTTGATAATCTTAAAAGTTTTGCATGAACACTAATATTTCTAAGTATCTGTAATGTTTATCATCTTAAGGAAGGAGGGAAAACATGCAGGTCCAAATTCTGTCCTCAGTTACTATGAAGCCAGAGATATTGGGCATGGGTATATAGCCTGTAAGCCATCGAACTAGATTAGAAAAACTGACCTATGGTTCTTAAATACAATGAGATTTGTTGCACAGTACTTCAGGTTCAATATTTCTGGTTCAGGATATCAGATTTTGAATGCTAGCTTCTTGGCTTGAGATCCATGTTACAGTTTTTGAAAGCTAAGAGGTTGTCTTGTACTAAATACTTGTAGTTCGATACCAGTATTTGAAGCAATACAAAAATATACAAAATGGACGTTAAAATCTTATGGCTTATGTTTAAATAATTAAATGCAATATGTGTTAAAGGATCTATTATAATTTCCCTTGGTATGTGACTATGGTATGTGATTGAGTTCATGAACTTCTTTAAAATATCTAATCCCTTAAAATAAAACTTGTGAAGACAATTATGCATTTTGGATTAAGATTTTTTGATATTTATTTTTAGAGTCAGATCCACAAGCACAGTACATTATGATCAGCTATTCTCTTCCTCCCCTTGAAGCCTGTGGAGATTAATAGTGTGACTTATGTCATCCAGAATTCCAAACCTCCTGAGGTTCTAATTGTTTGTTATAATCAGTGTTTTAAAGCTTTACTCACCTCAGAATTTCATGGAAGCAAATATACTGTAAAAGGATAAAAACAGCATGTTTTACTTTTGCTTTCAACAATGAATTTGAGGATTGATTTGCACAATTACTTCATACTGCTATATTCTAGAGAAAGCGTGCATATTAATATAATTAATGACATGGCACAATGTCAAAATCATAGTATCAAACATTAGTTATGATTATCTGTCCTTTTATGCAGGAATTATTTTGTACAGGAATAAGTGATGAATTTTCAGAACTAATTAATGGCTGATAAAGCTGCTAAACTCATATTAAACAATATTTTAGCCACTATAAATAAACTTGCTTACATTTGGATATTGCTTGAAAAATATAGTCTGTAGATTTCTTTTATGAAGAAAAAGTCATCATAAGTGCATATGCTACTGCTTTTTTGTTCCATACTGTTTCAATGATTTTTAGTCAAATTCATCCTTAGTATAAGTAAATTGACTTCAATGATTGTTGAACTTTAACCTCAGTGAGAAGAATTCAAACAGTTATACACTCTCTTGAGGATATATGCTTCCACAGGGTCTGCATCAGAGTGAAGAGATTTTCAAAACATAATACACCTCTACCCCGATATAACGCAACCTGAGATATAACACAAAGTCAAATATAACCAATAAAGCAGTGCTCCGGGGGAGGGGCAGGCTGCGTACTCTGGTGGATCAAAGCAAGTTCGATATAACGCAGTTTCACCTATAATGCTCCCGAGGACAGCGTTATATAGGGGTAGAGATGTACAAGATGCTACCTTCCACTTGAACACATAATTTCATGCATATATAATCAAAACACTGTACCACTATATGAAATTTTGATATCCTAATCTATTGCTAATCAAGATCTCTATTGAAATTTCAGCTTTTTCAGTTTCATTGATTGTAACTGATCTTGTGTGTGGAAAGTGTGTATTGCATATCCCTAAAATATTTAATTTAATAAATATTTCACTATAACTAGAAAAGTAAGTCATTTTCACAACTCTTCGTGACAAGGATCAAATAATGAGCAGATTTAAAAAGAGATCTTCAGTTTGGTACAAAAAATATGCTAGTTTAGAGATCAAGAAAAAAATAACTCATGCAGATAATTGTTTATCATGTAATTTCCCTTTGCTCAATTCAGGCTCTCTATCATTACTCCCTCAATGTTTTTTAATTAAAGATATGTCTGTTTAAAATAACTATGATAATTCAGTCATAATAATAATCAGAACTCTCTTGTAAATAAACTGAAATTCAGATATTTAAATTCTAGTTACATCTTTGAATCCTGAATATCAATAATATGTTGTGATGGATTTTGTTTCTTTAAGAGATATTTCCAGAGAGGTTTTTTTCATGACAGGAACCTCAAAATTGCATTAGCATGGAAAATGCTATATTAAAAAAAGCTCCATATTTTTAGTATACATAACTGTCTGTCTCTGTGGTATTCAGTTTTTGGTCTCTGCTTCCTGCATTTTATATGATATACATATAGTTCTGTTATACACTTTTGTGACCTGGGGAGATGAGACTCTTTTTCAACTGCTACATGCCACAAGTGAGTAAAATTGTGTGTACAGGCTTGGAGGATTGGGTCCTATAATAGTTACATCACATTATACCCGACTGTGTTTAAAATAAGAAAAACAGACAAAATATGTATGGCTGGCAGACCAGCAGTGCAACATTTTACACTATGTCGATAGATAAACTTGAAAAGGAGATGGTAAAAATTCTACACCATTTTAGACAGATTTCAGTATTTTCTTGCAAGTTACACTTTATTTAAAACCCGGCCCACCAGTGGTTGATGATTTTCTTTTTGTGTGTATCTGAGGTCATGATGTAGCAAAATGTACATTACAGTTCTTTCTGTGTTTCTATGTGTCTGCTATATTTTTTTTCAACACAGAAGGATATTCTTTAACACAAACTTTTCAGGGTTTGATGCTACAAATAATTAAATGTGCAATTAATTTGACTCACATATTCCTGTTGAATTCAATACTATGAGATCAGAGCTTAACGACCAACTTGGGGGGGAAAAAACCACTTTATGCGCATGCTCCGTAAAACAAAAGAGAATCTCCAAATCTGTGTGTTGCCATATCTGTGTTGGATGTTGTGACTTGACTAAAGATAGGTGAAATTATTAAAATAATTCAATAATAATTTTATGTTATCCAAAATGAGTTTAGTTGCATCCACATTTCAGTATAAAGTACTGTCCACTTCAGATGCAGTAACTTGCAGTCTTGATCGTCCTTGTAGGGTATCAGCTCTGCAATCTTTGATTTTATTCAGAATTGTGGGGGTTGGGAAGGCAGGGAAGCAAAAACTAATTTTACCTTTTATCTTTTAACTTAAATGAAATTGGTAAAGATTACGAGAATTTCCACCAACTTCAGACTTTCACCCTGACCCTCTGGGCTGAAGGTGAAAACTCAAAAGTTGTATAGTCGTGGATGTTTAATTTGTATTTAGTTGGATAGAATCCTAAAAAATTAGGTTTTTTGCAGTGCATAGATTCTAGAAATTAGATAAATTGATGCATTTCCACCTTTCAGCTGCTCTCAGCTAGAAGAATGATCATTCTACTCTCTGGATTTCAGGGGAGGGTGTGGATGGACCTCTAGTAGTATGGTGGCTTCATGTTCTATGCCGTGGGTGGGGGGGGAATTTTTCGCTCTAGCATGTGTGGGAAAGACTCGTGACTGACTGGGGTCATAGCACTATGATGGGAGAAAGTATTATGACTGAGCACGCCAAAAGACAGACAGGCATATAAGATCACTAGTATCAAATGCGAGAAGTATGGATAATAACGCAGAAGACGGAAAGTGCTATATAAATTAAATACATATGACGTTGCATCATGAAACTTGGTGGGATAAACATCGATTGGAATGTTGGTGTGGATGGGTATGTTTGCTCAGGAAGGAGACAGGGGAAAAAGGGAGGAGGTGTTGCTATATTATTAAAAATGTAACACTTGGACTGAGGTGGAGATGGACATAGGAGACAGAAGTGTTGAGAGTCTCTGGGTTAGGATAAAAGGGTAAAAAGGGTGATGTCGTGCTAGAGGTCTACTACCGCACCTAACAGGTGGAAGAGGTGGATGAGGCTTTTTTTAAACAACTAACAAAAATCATCCCAAGCCCAAGATTGGTGGATGGGGGACTTCAATATCCAGAATATGTTGGGAAAATAACACCACAGGGCACAGACTATCCAATAAAGTTCCTGGACTGCATTGCAGACAACTTTTTATTTCAGAAGGATGAAAAGCTATGAGGGGCAAGCTGTTCTAGACTGATTTAACAATAAAGGAGGAACTCGTTGAGAATTTGAAAGTAGAGGGCTTGGGTGAAAAGTGATCATGAAATCATAGTGTTTGCAATTCTAAGAGGGTAGAAGGGAGCATAGAGACCATGGATTCAGGAAGGCGGATTTTGCTAAGCTCAGAGAGCTGATAGGTAGGTCCAGGGAATCAAGACTGAGGGGAAAAAAAAAAAACTGGACGAGAGTTGGCGCAGTTTTCAAAGGGACACTATTAAGGCCCAAAAGCAGGCTATTCCGATGGGTAGGAAAGAAGAAAATGATGGCAAAGATCACACTTAGGCTTACCTACAAGATCTTGCATGACCTCACAAATAAAAGGAGTCATATAAAAAATGGAAACTAGGTCAGATTACAAGGCTCAATATTATGGCAATCACACACACGCAATGCAGGGGCAAGATTACGGAAAGGCAGCCACAAAATGAGCATCAACTAGCTATGGGAATACAGAGAACAGAAACTTTTTTCATATTAGAAGCAAGAGGAAGCCAAGGACCAGGGTAGGCCCCTACTGCTCCTGAGAGGGAGAACAGGAAAGACTTGGAAAATGCAGAGATGCTTAATGACTTCTTGTTTGGTCTTCATGAGACAGTCTAAGGAATGTCTACATAGTGAATGCTTATGGGAAGGGGGTAGGTAAAGATACAAAAATAAAAAAGAGCAAGTAAAAATCACTTTAGAAAAGGCTAGATGCCTGCAGTCACCAGGACCTGATGAAATGCATCTACGAAACTCAAGAGTTAATACAGGAGGTATCTGATCCTCTAGCTATTCTTTGGAAAGTCATGGGATGGGGAGAGATTCAGAGACTGGAAAAGCAATAAGTGCCCGTCTGACATAAGTAGTATAGGTAAGGTAACGGGTTATTTCTTTTACTGTTAGGTTACAAGGAACCAAAACTGACGCAGAGGACCAATCGGACAGGATTTTCAAAAGTAAGGGTGGGAACCTCTGAGGTTTTTGGCTTTTTCTGTGTGTCTTTCTTGTGTTGTCCTCGCTGTGAAGTAAAGTAAACTTTCATCAGCTTCTAACTCCATCTTCTTCAAATCTTCTCCTAAACTTGTGAGTAATAAAGGAAAAACAGTAAACGCTGTGGATGAGCTTTTTGATTTGTATTTACAGGTGTGTGGTGTTGATGTGCTGGACTAGGTTAATTTGGCTATCTGTACTCGAACTGTTTTTCCTCACTTTCTTATTAATGCAAGACGCTCGTATTGACTCTTAATGGCAGTAAGATTAGTTAGTGTTACTTCTCTTGCTTTGGTAGTAGTATAAGTTCTTTTTGAAAACCTGGCTGAGGTTTTGGGGTTTCCGGTGAGGCTACAGGGAGGGGGCGGAATAGAGAAGATTCTCTTATATTGAGCTTTCTAAGATTGAATGCATAGCGCTCGGAGCTAGATTGCATCTCCGGTTGGTAATTCAAGGAGTGAAGTATATCTAACTCGGGCATCGCACGGGCTAACCCAGAAAGGGGGGGAAGTGGTGGATGAGAATAGGGAGACCCAGGGGTCTGGTCTTGGGGGGTTTCTCCAGGGAAAGTCTGGGGGACAGAGCGAGGCAGGGCGCTATTTCTGTGCTGTGGGCAGCCGAGATAAGATCAAGCTGGTAGTACGCTTGGGTGAAGGGTTCACAGGTAAACACTCACAGATTGTGTTGAACTCTTATATCCAGATTTTGATAGACAGAACGTTATTACACCGTCTAGAAAAGGAGAAAGAATGGAAAACACTCAGAGAAACTTACTAGACGCAGTACGTTTAACTTTCTGTGCCAGGGAAAGGTAAATGACTGTTCACACCCAATAAGTAATTGAAGAAATCACTGCAAACACTTGGAAGGTGGTATAGGGATAGGGAAAGCTAGCATGGATTTGTAAGAACAAATCGTGTCCAAAATCAATCGATAGCCTGTCTTTGATACGATCGGAGCCTTGGTGGATAAGGGAGAGCAGTGGATGTGGTATCTAGCTTTAGTAGGCATTGATACGGTCTCGGCATGACTATCCTTGAGGTCGATAAACTAGCAAATACAATTTAGATGGGCCTACTATAAGGGTGGGATGCCACTAGATGGGGTGATATACTGTACTCAGGAGAGTAGTCTATTAGATGAGGTCCCAGTCGTGCTGGAAAGGTATAACAGTGGGGTTCCGCAAGGTTTGTTTTGGGACCGCTCTGTTCAATATCGGCGATCAACGACATATTAGATTTGGCAAGAAGTACACTTATATTTGCAGAACGATTACAAACTGGAGGGAGTGCCAACTTGCTTGGGAGGGAATCAGGAATGGATCATAAGGACACTTGAGAAATCGCGCTCTGAGTAAATCCGGATGAAGTTCAATCAAAGACCATGCAAAGTGCTCCACTTAAGAAGGAACAATTTTCACCATACAGAAATGGAAGAGACTGTCATGAAGGAGTATGGCAGAAAGGAATTCTGGGGTCATAGTTGGATGCACAAGCTAAACTCCATAGGAGTCATAGTGTGATATTGTTGCAAAAAGCAAACGTGATTCTGGGAGGCGTTAACAGGTGTGTTGTTAAAGGACACGATTGAAGTCAGGTTCTCAGCGCTCGACTCTGCGCTGGTTGAGGCCGTCACTGGTGTCCTATGTTCTGGGCTTGCTTCAAGAAGGATGTGGAGAATTGAAAGGCCGAAGAAGAGCTACAGAATGATTAAGACGGTTGAGACATAGAGCTTGCGGAGGCTGAAGAATTGGGTTTTTAGTTTGGAAAAGGAAAGATAGCAGTTTTCAGGCTAGACTACAAAGGGTGTGCTCAGGAGGAGGAGAAAACATTGTTCCCTTAGCACATCTAAGGTGGGGATAAACAAGAACGCTTGATGCGGTTTAAACTGCAGGCACAGGGAGATTTAGGGGTATAGGACATTATGCAGGAAAAAGTTCCTGCGCCAGCGCTCTCAGGGTAGTTTCCACCACTCGATGAGATAGAGTTGCCTTTAGGGCGGCGTTGTGGAATCTCCATCTCTGGAGATATTTAAGAGTAGGTTAGATAAATGTCTATCAGGGATGGTCTAGACAGTATTTGGTCCTGCCATGAGGGCAGGGGACTGGACTCGATGACCTCTCAAGGTCCCTTCCAGTCCTAGAGTCTATGAATCTATGAAACAACGGATGTGGTTTAATTAAGCTGCAACTTAATGTCTAGGAGTACCAGTGGGGTGGAACTAATGGGGGGTGGGGCAACCCCCCATCCAGCAGCCTTTTGGTATACTAGTGGCACCTCCCCCAGAGGCCTGGAAAGTGACACCTTCCCCCAGCAGGATCTCCTGTCCTGTGCAGCTGTGCCTGGTTCCCCTCTCTGAGTATTGTGTGCATGAGGGCGCGGTGTTAAGCAGTCTGTGCACCATGTCAGTGTTCCAATACAGCATGGTCAAATGGGGCCTGGCCGCCCATCCGCCTCCATCATAATGGAGAGGTAGCTGGATCAACCCTGAATGGCTCTGCAGTCCCATGTGCTTGGTCATAATGCCCACAGTGGGACGGGTGCCTCTGCTTTTGGGTGAGTGTGGGATGGGCTTGCTCTTCAGACCACCACTAATGATCCATTACGCTTGTTCTCCTCTCTAAACCTACTGAGATTGAAGAGGAGTAAATTCCCCCACCCTCTCTGCGTACCAGTGAATGTTCCATGTACTAGGTTTTTTCATTAAGGCAAAATTGGTTGATAAAAAAAGCCCTGCAAATCCACGGGTGTCGGCTTTGTATCCGCGGATATCTCCGGACAATTTTTGTGGCTCATGGATCAGCTACAGATGCACCTTTTTGTATCTGTGCAGGGCTCTATTGCTAAAGACACAGGCTTCCTGAGATCTTACTGTACCTGAATGGTTCCTGATTGAGTCCCTGTACCAACTCTCAAATTCCACCCACCTCATAGTCTTAAGTGTCTTGAAGACCTGGCCATTACCAATGTGTATCCCTGCCTGACTCGAATCCTTTGCCCCTAGCTTCACTCTTGTAGGTAGTCACCACCACTCGGACAGGAAATAGCTCCCACAGGATTATGTTCCTGTCTCTTCACAAATCCAATGAGTACCGCTCAATTTTCAGTCTGAGTCTGGCACCCCATCCTACCTATGAGGAAACCCTACTGCACTGAAGGATTGTCCAACAGTCAATAAAATCTCCATCTCTTAATTTTTCCTCACTAAATTGGGTCTGGCCAGGACCAAGGATGTGAAATTGAAATGACCGAGCATTTAGTTCATGCCAAATAATCTTGGATGCTTCAGTCCTCCGAGCTAACAGGCCAGTTCAGAGATACTGGCCTTTCTCTAACTTATCTCCAGACAAGTGAGCCTGGCGGGGTGAAACATTCTCTATTTTGTTTTGCTGGCAGTACTCTTCACCTACCAGCCAACGTGCAATAAAGGAAACACGCTTGTATCATTTTTTTAAACTCCTTTGCTTCAAACAATCATGTATCCAGGTGGCCCACCACCACATGCAAAGCTGGTCTTAAGCAAAACTTACTCGAACCTGCATTGGTTTCAGACATTTACCATTACCACAACAGACCTAAGAGAAGTTTTACAATCATACATTTACATGACTAGCAGACCAAAAACTGGTCTTAAGCAAACTGTTACACCCGGCTTTCATTTACTCGGTTTCAGACGGGGAAGGGATTTATCCCCCTACCCTTTGGCATGCCTTCTTAGGGGTTTGGCTCTGCCCATGGACTGTGTATATCTGAGGAAACCATCTCCCCTCTTTTTGGCTAACACTGTGTTCCTTCCTCAGGGATAGCTTCCTCTCTGTGCCCTGCCTCCGCGTGTGCTGAAAGTGTCTTGACTGACGTGTCCCATGATATCCATGACCACCTTCTGGAAAGAGTCCTCTGTTATAGAGTGCAGACTCCCTGTGCCTCAGTTTCTCCAATTTTGGCTGGTGCCCCAGTTTCCCCGTGTGCAGGGAGGGGGAATATGACAACTTTTAGAAGGAAACAAAAAGTATAGTGAAGGGGGAGGGAATAAAACATAAATCAAAGTTGGCAAAGGTTTTATTAGAAAGTGCTGCCAAAACACGCAAACAATGAACAGTATGTACAATAAATATTCTTTCTTAGTCTTGTATCTGTGGCATCCATCTGGCTTTTTTCCACCTATTTTAAAGCTATTTAAAAAATAGAAAGGCACTCATTCTGACATGAATACAAAGGCTTTTGGTCTGCTAGTCATGTAAATGTATGATTGTAAAACTTCTCTTAGGTCTGTTGTGGTAATGGTAAATGTCTGAAACCAATGCAGGCTCGAGTAAGTTTTTGATCGAGTGAGGAAAATCAAAACGTGACAGATTGAAAGTTCAAAACCAAGTGGCCGTTTATTGATGGGGGATAAGTTGCAACTTGGGCTGGGGAGGAGCTCTTTTACTAACTGACAATACTATTAGAACAAGAATATTTACACAACTTGAAACAATCTATTTATAACCAACAGGAAACCAAATGATCTGTGATTAGCTGCTCACCAGAAATTAGAGAAGATACACCAAACTGAGTAAACTATATACATTAACCAAATATTGTAAAGTACAACAATTAACCACAATAGCAATCAATACAACAATTTAACTTTCATATACTGTATACATAGCTTGGTACCAAGTAACAACAATATATACAGTTCTGTGCCAAATAAGGGAGGGAAAAAAAGAAGAGACTAAGCAAACAGAATATTCACAGAAATTAGAATACAAATACCACACTCCAGGCGCAACTGACCAGCAGTACAAACACCAATGGCATGACGAATTGGGGGGACACAACACCAAGCCAGCAAGATACACAGGAGACCCTTCTGGCTGAAAAGGTGATCAGGCCTTCCAGCTAACATGTGGAGACTCTTGCAGATCTTGGCGCGAGACGTGGTTTTATTCGAAAGCTCTCTTACTCGTGTCAGCATCTGATTGGTCCCTAGCTCCTTCGCCTTCCAGGTTCCGAGTTGGAGCCCTCCACGTAAACAGGATCTGCACACGGCACACTACCCTTATACACACGGCATGCTGGTATTTTTGCACAAGGCACTAGCCTGACCCCTAGGTGACCAGGCAAAAAGAGCAGGAAAATGCACACGGCACTATAATGTTGCACACGGTACCAGTGTGACCTTTTGACCGACAATTGGCCATACAGATGCCATGTTTGAGCATAGGCTTATGGCTGCGACAGTAAATAGCGAATTGCACCTATCATCAGAACAGAGGCCTTCTTGTCATGTTATTTTGGAGTGCAGGCTGATAATGACTCAGAGTATATTAAATCTTTGAAATTGTTATTTACCGGTAGAGCCCATAGAAATTTTATCACTATGCCTCCCCCTTCATAACTCAATTGTGCCACCCTCCCACACAAAGTTATGCCTAGCCTTTGTTTTACATACTACTTGTACATATTTGTGGCAGTAGCAGCAGCAGATTCACATGGTTATGATTAGGGCTGCCAGTCTGTCACTGAGGTCAAGGATTCCATGACTTTCCAGGACCTCCGTGACTTCTGCAGTGACTTTTCAGGCCACTGCACTCCTGTACCTTAGCAGCAGCAGGAGTTTGCATGTGGGAGGGGGCTTGCGGTTCCCAGCCAATGGGAGCTGCAGAGCCAGTGTTCGGTGTGGGGGCAGCGCACAGAGCCCCCATGACCACACCTCCGCCTAGGAGCTGAGGAATTTGTTGCCTCTTCTGTGGGGACTCATGGTGCCAGATAGGGAGCCTGCCAGCCCCGCCTGCCTCTGCCAGCAGCACTGGGGTCCTGGGACACCCCCTCCCTAGAGCACCCACAGTGCCCCAGGGCACTCAAGATTTAGTCTGGGGTATATAGTACAGGTCACAGGCCATGAATTTTTGTTTACTGCCTGTGACCTGTCCATGACTTTTACTAACAATACCCATGACTAACACATAGCCTTAGTGGCACATAAAATGGATTTCCATCTTGAATGGTGCCTTGCAAATTGACTTCCTTCAGCAAGAGTTGGAATGAGAGGCGTTAGACCAATGGTTCTCAACCAGGGATTCGTTTACCCTCGGTGGTACGCAGAGGCCTTCCAGGGGGTACATCAACTCATCTAGATATTGGCCTACTTTTACAACAGGCTACATAAAAAGCAGTAGCAAAGTCAGTACAAAGTAAACTTTTATACAATGATTTATTTATACTTCTCTATATAATATACACATAAATGTAAGTACAATATTTATCTTCCAATTGATTTATATTATAATTATATGGTAAAAATGAGACAGCGTATTTTTCAGTAATATTGTGCTGTGATACTTTTTGTATTTTTATGGCTGATTTTGTAAGTAAGTAGTTTTTAAGTGAGGTGAAACTTGGAGTATGCAAGACACATCAGAATCCTGAAAGAGGTACAGTAATCTGGAGATTGAAAACCACTGATTTAGGCTTCTTAAATCCCTCAAAATTTCATCTTCCAACCTCATTCTAGGTCAGCCTTGTCCTCTGCTTCCTTCAACCTCAGGTTGATAAAATTTCTGTGAAAATATACCTTCTTCTGCAGGTTGGACATGACCCAATTCATATATGCAGTATCTGACATTGAACTTAAATTCGCAATAGAGCAATCTTTTGGATTATTTGCTAGATGTAAATACATGCTGGCCCTCTGCATAGGGATGAATTTCACTTCTCTTCCCAATCCTGATCACTCGGTCCTTCAGAATAATGCTAACCTCAGCGTCCTGTTTGTCCTCTTCTTCCACGACCATCTCTACAATTCTTACATCTCCCCTTCCCCGGGAATCGCCCTTCCTAAGGAGGTCCTCAAAGCCCCTAACTTTCCCTCCACATGCCTACCCAAAACTTGCCAATTTAAATATCTCATTTATTTTTCTGTGTTTTTTTTTTTTAGCCTTTGCCAACTGCAAGCTCATTGTCCTTCTTCTTCTCCCTCTCCTACGGTTTTGTTATCTGCCATGTCTTAAATTAATTTGTAAACACCTTGAAACAAGGACCATCTCTTTTCTGTAGTGGGAGGCAACTAACACACTTTTGAGTCACTGTTGCTATAAATAATAATAAATTGCAGTTTTCCACCTCTGGAGAGAAGAGAGGGCCAGTGGAGTCCCCCTTACACCAGCCAGGATAGAGACTTGCTTGCTTGTTTATGTTGAATGTTCAACCTGTAATGACCACATACAAATTAGGGGTGGGAGTTAACAAATCTAAAGCTACATTAATACACCTGCAGTTTAAGTAAATTTCATGATTTTCTGTGGGGGAGGAGAGGCGGGGATATAACTCATGTTTTGGACACTTAAAGTTGGCAATACTGTGGAGAAATTTGGCTAACAAAGAGATAAATAATGCTTCCATCTATGCTAAATAACGGAAGCTTATTGTAGGACATAAGTACATGATAAGGAAAATACCTTCTACAGACACAGTTTATAGTACCTAGTGATTATTTTCTAGTAATACATATTACTTTCATAGTGTTTTTCATGTTCAGAGGTTTTTCTAAACTTTGTCTAACTAAATCTCCACAGCAGTACATTGAGGAAGTACTATCGTTCCTTTTTTTGCAAGTAGCTTTTCTTTCTCAATTTCCTTAGCTTGTTCAAGCTCACAAGGAGTTAGTGTCAGAGCTAGGAATAGACCTCAGATTGTCCTTATTCCTGTGCTTAAAACTTTCTCTGAAACGAAGCAATTAAGAAGGAAATTTATCATTTTCTCTGACCTGAAAAGAAGTGCTACATATGTGGCAGTGCTAAACAGTACTGCAGATCACAGTTTTCAACATATAGGTAAATTAAAGAGAGTCTGCCAGTCCCAAAAGGGTGATCCCTTGTGTGAAATATTTCTTCAAATTCAATTGTTTTAAATCCAACAAAGAGCTGCATATTAAAATCAATGTATTTCATGGTCCCAGCAACGTGCGGGCCAGTGGGCAGTTAGCGAGGTATAGAACAACTGAAGAATCAATTTATTCAAACGTAAAGAGCTGTTTTTCATTTTTGTTTTTCTTGCCTCAGAATTAAAACATTTTTAGTGCATGATTTTTTTAAAAACTTCTCTTTAATTTCCCTTTCTGAATGTATGATTGCTGAATTTCTGTTAAGTGTTTATCTAGTTCAAAGTTCTTGATAAATTAATTGACCTGAAACAGCATTTTCTGGTCAAAAACTCTTCCAGATGGAAAATCTGGAAAAGCACAGAAAAGTACTGCATTCTTGGCTGTGCTGCTAATCTGTAATGGGTCATATTCTGTTCTCAACTTCACTGGTGTAAATACAAAGTAACTCTATTAACTTCAGAGCACAATTTGGTCAACTAAATGTACTGATAAAAACTGGTTGCAGAGTAAAGGACGTGCAGCAGAGAACTGCATACTGTCTTAGCTTCCCTATGGGGAGTGAAAGAAAAGAAATGATCTATGAAGCTTCAAGTTTAAAGGGAGTTCACTTCCAATATTAAATTAACATGGTGATTTAGACTATTCCCTCTAGATATTCTGATATTGATCAAGGGTAATTTAAAACTGCTCGCTGCTAAAATCAGAACTTGCTACTGGTATAGTGATGGTCTTTTATAGTCAATGTAGATTGTACACAATTCAAGAGCACCTGCAAATTTTTTTTAAAAAAAAGTTGGAATACGTTTGCAGTATTTTGCTATCACAAGGAGGTATGTCCCTGTATTATACCACCTTCTCATTAGTCTGGCAGCAGATTGAATCCTGCAAGCGTTTTCTACCATAGTGCTCGGTACTGTAACTAGTCCCATTGATCAGACAGACTCTTATCCAGCGTGTTTTCCTACATAGAGTTTTCATAACCAGGTAAACCATTCATGAGTCCTTTTAAATGATACAAGATGTAGTACAAACCTGGGTCTAGAGAGGCAATGGAGCTGGCCTTAATGATGGCTTGAGGCTCAGTGCAGAGGTCCTCTGAATGTAAAGTATTTAAATAATTATTTTGCACGACAGCCGAAGCTGTCAACGTTTCAGAATCAAACCTACAGTCACATTATGTGGGTTCAAACTTTAACACAAAGAGTTTGTCCCGTCCCTTATTTCAAAGCAATTCATATTTTTTCTTACAACCTCTTCCCTGAGTAACATAATTTTTTCCCAGTAACTTTTCTTTGAAGATTTGCATTCATTTCCCCAAGAGTTTCTCAGGTTGAAAGGGAGGGGTTTCTATTGAGACTGCAACTCAGTACAATCTACAGAGAAATCCTGTCTTTGAAAAACCTAAAGCCTAAAAGCTTTTAGGTTTTCTCAGGAAAAACCAGCGTGGAATATAATAGTATCTCGCTTTCCTCTTATCTGAAAAGACTAAATACAGGATGTTTTAATCAGAGGGGGAAAAACTCTAAAATTTAAGAGAAGAAAAATGATTTGTCACATTATAAGGATTTTTGCTTCTTCTATACAGAGGCAGAGTTGCTAGTGCTATTTATATACTTGGGATGCTTCATGTTACTTTCTACATTCTGTTCTTCCTCTATATATGTTAATTTAAATATATTGTTATTTTTCTTTAATTATCTTTATTCACATCAAGTTTGTTTCGGATTACTTGGGCTCATTTCAGGGCAAGACACACTCAAATGACAAGAAGCTTCATCTCCCACAGAGGAGAAAATCCAGAACTGATATTGATACCTCCCTGATCCCTTCTTATAGGGAGGGAGGATTATGCTGAGTGAGCCTGGGTTTCTGCTTCAGTGTCTTGGAGGAAGAAGTTTGAAACGCTGCTCCATCCTTTCTTCCCTTTAGTGTGTTTGAGTCATAAGAACTGCGTACTGGGTTAGACCAAAGGTCCATCTAGCCCAGTATTCTATCTTTCGACAGTGGCCAATGCCAGGTGCCCCAGAGGAAATTAACAGAACAGGTAATCATCAAGTGTTCCATCCCCTGTTGCCCATTCCCAGCTTCTGGCAAACAGACACTTTGAGCAGGGGGTTGGAATAGAGGACCTCCTGAGGTTTTCTTCCTACCCTAATCTTCTGTGAGTCTATATAGCTATAAGACCTATGACCACTGCAGTTAATGGAAAGTCTTATTTTTTTCAGTAGTTAAAGGCCTGTGATTTTTTGAGTAAAAGGAGAAAGTTGTGTTCATGTATCCCTAGTGATTACACTGTGGCCACAGTGTGACTATAAATAACTGTGCAGCCGTAGAGTCGTTGCAGTTCATAAGGGAATATGGCAGAAAATCTAATCTTTTCCAGCTTTATTTTCCATGGACAATTTTCCATTGTCAGTTTTCCATTGCTTGTCTTAAATGATTATGCTTGGATTTATTTTGGCATAAGTGTTGGTGCAATTCCTTAGGTCATAGATGCAATGCATTAAAAATTAAATAAATAATGCACGAATCCTGATTACAACAAAAACAATGCAACACATTATATAACCTTAGGCTTTATGTTTGTTATTGAGTTCTCACGATTACTATTTTCCTAAGTGATATAAGTGAACTGCTCATGTTTGAAAGATGTATTTTTTACCCCTTTTTCTTTTATTTCTGGATTTCTTATGTGATTGACCATGCAATAGCTTAAAGAGAAGAAACCTTATATGTATGTATAGCTCAAAAGTTACTATATCATTAATTCTGTTCTGTATATATGATGACACTTTGGCAGTTCTAGTTCTGTTATAAATAAAAATAGAAATTGGTTGTCTGGGAAGTAGGAGGGAGGAAATCCATTATAATTTATGCTAAACTATACCTTTTGTTCATACCGTCTTTTGGCTGTTGTGTCCATTTGCAGTTAATACTAGAAAAGAGCTATGGACAGAAATATCATGAAACAAAAATAAGAATTCTGGTGAGTACTTGGACCTTCCATTCATCTAGTTATAAGCCCTCCATATCTTGGTGGTTTATAATAATTTATTTTTCACTGCTTCAATAACTTATTCAGTCATCTTTTTTATGTATTTTTTAAATAGAGCATACTGTATTCATATGTTTTAATCTTTTAGATCAATGAAAGTCTCCTTTTTGAGGGATTCTGTCCTTTTCAAATAACACACTCCTTTGGTGCATAGCTGACTGGATCTTCCTTGAGAGAAAATACTATGCTATGTAATATAACTGCATTGTAGAGATAAATAATTTATAACTCCTATTACTCTACATACAATGATTCCTAATGATAGTGCCATTAAATGACTGAAAAATAACAAAAGGATGAATGCTGCTGGTAATCTGTCAAGAAGCTGAATATTTTTAATGTCTGAGCTCTCCAAAGTATCAATACGTTGCATATTAAAATGTGCAGATTTGTTTAGCTTTTTAAATAGCATGTGTTTGTTATGCACTTCATAGTCCTTGCTTTGACTATCTCTCAAAATTACGTCGTGCTGGTGCCATGGATGTGTCAGACTATTATTTGGACAGTGCCAGCAATATGTCATTATCTTTTAAAAAATCATGATCTTAAAATGTACTGAAAATATGAGAATAGATAATTTTTAGAGATTATATTTGAGTGGTATATGAAAAAGAAAGATCTACTCAGTACTTCTGGATATCATTATCATTTGGATGAGAGTGATTCAAGATACAAAATTAAATGTTTTTCATCTCTCTCCATAGTTGACTGCATTCTGTATCAGAGAACAGCACTTTCAGAGTATAACCAAGAAGTCATCGATTAAATTAAAAATCATGTAAGACAGCATGTGTTGTAACTCCTGCCTGTTATCTGGCATATGGATATATCTGATAGTGCTTCTTTTCTGATCTCGGGCATATGGCTACATCTTCTCCCTCCCTGTTCTCTCTTCACTCCATGTTCCTTTTTTTTTTTTTTTTTTTTTTTTTTTTTTTTTTTACCCTTCCCTTCCCCTCCACTGGCCTCTGTCTTTTTACACTGTGAGTCTACTTTTGGTACTAGCAGGAAGAAACTAAGATCCCTTTCTCTGAGGGATCCATGATGATGATCTTTATGGATCAGGACATTAACTACTTTTCAGTCTGGTGCTGCCACTCATTTGAGTAACATACCAGTAGTAGGGAAACTGCAAAAATCGGTGTGTGACAAATGGGCTTTTAGACATATCTGCTCAAGTATGTGATTGAAGGTGCCTTGAACCTCAACTTACACTTACCCCTCACCTTCTGTGTATAGGGTTAAACCAGCAAAGCTGATAAAATGGCCCACAAAACATTTGTGTTTCTTAATATGTTCTACATAAGAGGAATTATGGGACAGGTCCTCAGCTAGTATAAATTGGTGTAGCTCCATTGATGCCAATGATGTTATGCCAGTTTACATGAGTTGAGAGAGTATGGTCCTGTGTTCTTAAACGTGAGGAAACTGCTCCTGAAAAGTGCCAGTCCTGAGAGGAGAGTGTTCTTTTACAGCTGATCATTATGTGGTAAGTGAGGGTAACTCTGATAGTAATAACTAAGGCTAAGATTTTTGTCATGGTTATTTTTAATAAAAGTCATGGACCGGTCACAGGCAATAAACAAAAATTCACAGAAGCCATGACTTGACTTTTGCTTCTGTGGCTCCATGGTTTCTCTCACCACTGTGGTGGCTGGGAGCTGTGGTGTTCCCTCTCTGCCTGTGTCAGCTGGAAGCTGCAGAGGGCCCTTCCTCCATCCACAGTGGCTGAGAACTGCAGGGTGACCATGATTCCCAAAGAGAAAATAGGACACTTCCAGCTGCTCGCAGAAGGCTTCTCCACTCCCTCTCCCTGTGCGTGAAGCTCTCACTCGTTGCTGGAACCCTGAGGAGGGTCCCCTCTGGAGTCTGTCACCTGTTGCTGCTGTTGCCTGTCATTGGAATCCTGCCAAGCTCCAGAGTCCCGCAGCCCCTGGGGCTGAAGCAGAGAATGTCAGAGGTCTCTGGATTCCCTGACTTCCGTGACATAACATAGCCTTAGTAATAATCAGTCCAGTTTCTCTTTTGTAGGAACAGTACTTAAATTTGCACTGGAGCTTTCTGACTATTACTAATATTCCGTGTGTGATGCTGTATAGAATCTGGAGGACACTTGAGGATATTATTAGTATTAATATTGTAAAATTGAGTTATGCCAGATATACCATGTAAGGTATCTGCAAAAATTTTATGACTTGCCAGATATGATGATCTCATTTATGTGTTTGTATCACCTTTGTATTATGAGTTATAGATATGTATGTCTGTATTTCAAACTTGTGCTGTACTTCTGGATGTCATACCCAGATAGTTTGGGCTTCAGCTCTGCCTAGCCTGCTTGATGGCCCATTAAGGACCATCAGCTATACAAATGACCCATTGAGAGAAGGCAGATACACCTTATGACTCAGCAAGGCATACAGGGGCATGCCTAGGGACAGAACTCTAAGGCCTCCAAAGCCATGTGCTGGGCAGCTTTTTTATTTGAAACAAAGGAAGCACAGTCCACATGGCAAAAGACTATAAAAGGCAGCTGCATCTTCTCCATTTTGTCTTCAGTTCTGCTTCTTACCTCTGGAGGAACTCTGCTACAAACTGAAGCTCTGAACAAAGCACTGAATGACCCATCTAAGCTGTGCATGTATTCCAGAGGGATTTTCAAGCCAGCAAACTCAGCAATACTGCTAAGAACCTGATATATGGACTTTTTGAAATTTTTGTATGTATGTGACTGTATTACCATTTAACATCTCTCTTGTTTTTTTTTTCTCTTTATTATAAACCTTTAGTTTTAGATACTAAAGGATTGGCTGGCAGCATGGCATTTTGGGTAAGATCCAAACCTATACTGACCTGGTAACATGGGTGACCCTTTGGGGTCAGAAGAACATTTTGTATATATGAGTAGAGTTTTAAAATAACTTCTCACTGTACTAGACTGAGGTGCTGATTGGGAGCCAGAGAAATGAAATGCAATAAAGGGGAATGTATTATTTCTTTTTTGCTTCTTGATAACAAGGTGGGGGATCAGAAACACAGTTTGTGACTGGTTGGGGCATTTAACTTCAGTGTAACCCACCAGTCTTGGGAGTATCTGCTCTTCCTTTTGCAGCCTGCCCTGACCTTGGCATTTCCAGTGAGGGCTGCCCTGGGCTCTCCCAGTCACACTGTGCATGTGTTAAAAATATATTATTGTAAACACTAATAATAGCTAGTTACTTCCCTAAAAAGGATCAAGACCAGCTATCTTTAAGGCCTCACAAAATGATGGCTATATTTAGAGAGTGATTAACAGTGGTCCTAAAAAGAGGATAATATATTTGATCAAAAATATCTTGGTTGTCACTGCTAGGTTTTTTTAAGAACTGAGAACTCCTGGGAGAAAACTGCAATTTGAACAAGCTAGGAATGTATTCAGAGTACTGGAGCATAAACAAAGCATCTAAATTGAGCTGCAAAATAAAAGGTTCAATTTGCTATGCAGCATGATGGGAAATAAAATATAGCCGCATATTGTGATGTTTAAAGTTAGTGATCTGAATGTATGTATTTTATTTCCTGATGAACTGTATGTCTCTTCCTTTTTTACACTTTATTCATTTAAAAAGTGGTAGGAAATTAAATTATTAGAGCATCTTATAGATTTCATTAATAAAAAGTGATTAGGCTAGGCAGGACTTTCTATGAGTAGCATGCTGAAGATTTAAATTCCAAAGAGAACTAATAAGGTTTTCTTTCTCAAACAATAAGCCATTTTACCCGAGGCATTGTGCCACATCAGCACCATGCTGAGACATGATAAACTGATTCATGGGAAGAGGCAGAATTAAAGCGTGATCCACTCACTGCAGTTAAAAATCAACATTTTTTCTGATAATCTGGAAACTGCCATAGTTTCTCATGTTTTTTAGGTTTAACTATTGTTCCTTTCTCATCCTAAAGATTCATAAGGCATTCAGTAGCCCTAATATTGTAATTCATCACAAATCAATGTATCCCACTGTGACACTGAATTTAGATTTACATTTCAATACAGTATATCTATAGCTGGGATGATTTAGTTGGAGTTGGTCCTGCTTTGAGCAGGGGATTGGACTAGATGACCTCCTGAGGTCCCTTCCAACCCTGATATTCTATGATTTTATGATTCTGTGATCAGCAGTGACTATGTGAGTCTTGTATGAATTCTATATAATTTTTATTGTAGTAATTGGGTTTTTTAGGGGGTTTCACTAGAGTGATGAGAATCTCATTGACAGAGATCTTATCGACACTGAATTCTGAAGAACAAGCTAGAAAGCTCAGTGCTATTCCTTATTAACTCACAATGAATGATGATTTAAAATCTTTCAACTTCAACTACCAAGCAGTTAGAGTTTCATAGAGTCCTACAACTATGTTGTAGGCCCAAATCTTGTGGAAATTATAGAGCAACTGCAGGAAAGGTCCTCGCAAGTCTTCTTTGGAACCGTCACCTTCCTCTTGCTAAAGACATTTTTCCTGAATCTCAATGTGGGTTTAGAACATCTAGAGGCACTAATGACATGATTTTCACTGCTCATCAGCTGCAGGAAAAATGTATGGAACAACACAGACCACTATACCTGGGGTTCATTGACCTCATAAAAGCCTTTGACTCCATTAACAGGGAAGTGTTGTGGAAAATCCTTCTGAAGTAAGCCACTGAAATTTTGTCATGATTCTTCATCTCTTTCATGATGACATGCAAGTGGTGATCCTCTGTAATGGACCTACTACGCTCCTTTTAAGGTTGACAGGCATCAAGCAGGGCTCTCTCATTGCCCCGATACTCTTTGCTGTGATGCTCTATTTTGATCACTGATAAGATCCTGGTAGGAGTGCACCAAATCTACCAAATGGAGACCGCTTCTGATTCAGAATCAAAACATTGCCAACTTCAGTCATCAAGCTTCAATATTCTGACGATGCTGTAGTGTGTGCTCACGCAGTGAGAGAACTTCAGGTGATCATCAGTGACTTTGCTGGAGCATATCAAAAAATGGGACTGACACTTAACATACAGAAAACAAAGGTCCTCTGTCAGCAAGTTCCTGGTGCACAATTCTCAGCACCAGCAATACAGATCCATGATAACCCTGTAGAGAGAGTTCCATATCTCAGAAACCTTCTCTCACTGGTATTGATAAAGAAATCCAGTACTGCCTTTGGTCATCTGAACCAAAATCAAGCTTATGGTCCATACAGCTGTTGTGATCCCTACCCTACTGTGTGGGGCTGAAATGTGGACAATATTGTTGAAATATCAACTCCTGTATATTTAAGATTCTCCAAATCAGATGGGATGATAGATGCACTAATATCAGTGTCCTCTTGTAAGCCAATATTACGAGCATCATGGTGATGATTATTTATCATCAACTGTGCTGAGCAGGCTCTGTTGTCCAGATGCCTGCTACCAGACTGTCAAAACAAGTCTTCTTTTCTCAACTCAGCCAAGATAAACATGCTACAGGAGGGCAGAAAAAACACTGCAGGGACGTCCTCAAGGCCAATATGAGGAAATGCAACATTGATATCAACTTGTGGGAACATATAACACAGGATCGACAACAGGGGAGAAACTACTTGAGGCAGGGAACTCAGCATTTCGAGAATCAGATGCTACTGCATGTGATGGAGAAATGCAAGTGACAGAGCATTCTGTGGCTGGAATCAATACCCAAGGTTCACCCACGCTGATCAGAAACACGTCTGCCATGTGGCAGAGTCTCTGGCTATTGATGAGGCCTTATTAGCCATCAGCAGACCTACAGATATTTTAAAATGGACAATCGATAAAAGAGAATCATACTGGACTTTGAGGGATTCCTGATGATGAGGCCCAAATCTTGTAGCCCAGCTAAGGGTTACAGACAATTTGTAATGCAATAGAATCGGTATGGTTCGGCTGCAAGCAGTATGGTAAGTATACAGTATATGGACCCTCTGCATGCAGCAGCACAAAGCTTTGCAGTAGCTCTGTGGACCCTACTGGAGAGAAGTTTGGGATATGATCAGTGCCAATGGATCTGCTTCTTGTAGCTCCATATGTGTATCCCCATGATGGAGGCTTGGTGATCTGTGAGAGGATTTTTTATCCCTTCTCCTTCAGACACCACCACCCCCAGCACTTAGCACATTTACTTAATCTAAGTCCTGTGAAGAGGACAATTAGAGAGCAAAATGAGCTATGTGTTAAGTCATCTGTATACTATCTAGGATAATTCTCAATATTATACAGTGCATTGGCCATTAAAGTTTTAAGTGACTCAAGCAGTTGTTTCTTCCACTTTGACAGCCCTATAGATCTGATATTCATCCAAAATATCCTCCTTAATCCTCTGGTTCTCAAGTTTTGTGGGCCAGTGGTGAGCTGCAGTTCACTTACAAGTATTGCATGGAACAATAAAAAAGCAATGAAGAACATAGAAGGTGGACAAATAGTGGTAAGGAGAGGAGGACGACAATGGACAGAAGGGAAAGGGATGAAATAGGGAGGAAATTGGTCCACTAGCCAACTGTGGCAATGATCTCTTTATAAAGTACTCAAATATAGTAATAAGTTAAGCACAGTGCAAAAAATTAGATTGCAAATATTCTTATCCAGACCTGCCCCTTATATCTCAATTCCTGTACTCTCTGGTCATTCTGATTCCCAAACTGCTGCTCTCCACTCCATGCAAATACACTGTCAAGAACATCTTTTGCCCCAAATATATCAACATTGCCTCTGAATCCTTGAGTCTTTGTTTTTCATTATCGCCTTTTTATAAAGCTTCATGTCCTCAGTTCTGAACTCTGCCTCTACCTCTCTTACCTGGTCTTGTCTCATAGTGCCTTGCCTTTATGCCACCAGTCCACCAATGATGCCAGACTTGTTCACTTGTTTGTCAGTTTCTCATAAAATGACTTGATGTTTTTACTTTTGCTGCCATGGGCATAGGGCCACTACCTCTGTCCTTCAGATCTCCTCTTCTCAAGATCTACTTCTGCTCTTATAAGAAATCAGCCAACCAGTGATGTCTAAGTTGAGTGACAATGGGGGTAGCTGACTTATTTATTTATTCAAGTGATTTATAACCATCAAGTTGTGAAATAGCATCTTCTTGTTACCATTACCCTTCTTTCCCTCACTGCTTCCCCTCTTACCGTTTGTTGCACTTGCATGTTGCATCTTTCTTCTGGAAGGTCTTCAGGGCAGGGAACCTGACTCTGTGTGTTTGAACTGTACATAGCACAATAGACCATTTAGTGTTTAATTGGGGGGCAATTCTGAAGTGTAGACAGATCTATTTTATGTTTAATTTGTCAGTGGTCTTGCACACTATGTGAGGCTTTCCATTACCACCACCCCTTTCACTGCATATGAAACACCAGCTGTTCTAAGGTGGTCTTTTCAGGGTCTCATAGCTTTCATTTAAATCACTGTTTTTATGAATTATTCCTGATGACCTACTCATCATAGTAATTTTTATTTTGCATCTCTGCCTGACAGTGGTACAGGGACTGAGTCTGCATGTAGCTTACATAGAAATCTTCTTGCATAAAGAATAATTCATTTATTTTATAAAATGCCTACCCCTTTGGAGTAAGACAACATAAAAAGACTTTGTTGTGATATTTTCCTGTTTGTAGACTGAGTATCACAATACATAAATGTTACCCTTTGCTATACATCACAAATTGCCGACTATAATTTTAACAAAAATATCAGTAGATGGAAACAAGGAAAACGAAAAAGGAGCTACTGCAGTGTTTTCATCTTACTCTCACAGCATTTAGAGATCTGGCGTGTTATGGGAATTAGAACAACTTTGTATATCATGTGATATCATTTAAATTATATTTAGTACCAGCAAAGAGCTGCAATATAGTAGCGAATACAGCTAATGCTCCCTGTCATATAACAGAGAAATGAATACTCTGCCTTAATGAAGGCTAGTTAATCTAGTAATAGCAAAACATGATTGCTGGTTTATGAAGCTCAAAGATGGGTGTAGCCTCCAATTAAGCAGAATTCACAAATCATTTACCTACTGTTTTATTTTACAATAAACAGAGAAGGGTTGAATCCACCTGTTCAGCTGTAGTGAAAAAATCTGGTATAAAAGGATCTCAAAGGAAAATCTAGTGCAGAAGTGAGTGCAGCTGTTTTCTTAGGAAAGTTTCATTAGTGAATTGCAGATAATTATAATATGACTTGGTGAGTTTCATGTATATAAGCACTGCATTGGATGTTTGTTCTCCATCTTCTCCTAGTAAGAGGAACATATCAGAAGACACTATCCCATAACTAGGTACAGTTATTGGATAGCTTTTGTTATCTTTAAAATGATGTTTGTCTCTTACATTTCAGTAAACTTCTTAAATCTTCCCCATATATAAAAGTCTGTGTTGTAAATAGATTGAAAAATTATGCCAGTAATAATCAGTACATTCATACACTATCAATCAGTGCATACGGAGGTAGCCATCAGTGTGAGGGTGGATTATCTATCTCACTCCTACTGAAAAGAATCAAGTTAAAAAAAGGAAAGCACAGCAAGATGATACAGTTAACAAAGTATAGCACACCTAGGATAGGTAGCCACAATTTAACCCAACGTACTTCACCGTGCTGGCTCTGATTATTCTCAATCTAATACACAGCATGTTCTGATAACAAATTATGATAAAATATTAATGCTAGAAGTAGCAAAACTTCATCAAAATAAATGGAAAATGTTTACAGTTTAGATACTGACTAGCACCTTAGAATTCCTTGGCTAGATAGACAGATTGCATATTCTTCATAATAACCCCTTCTATGGGTTGCCATTCTAAATTTAATTTCAAGGGTTTTCATGGTTAAAATAAAATAAAGGGGTAAAAGCATCCATAATGTGAACCTCTTTGAAGACAGAGCTCTGTGAAAATTTTGTGACCTACTAAAATTTTCTCTTGGTTATGGAAAATTTTCATATTTACCTGAGTAATCAGCGACTTTCAATTTACATTTCTTTACCTCTATTTACAATGTCTCTGTTGTTGGCCACAGAAAATGCATAACACAAAACAAAATATATACAAGTGAATACTGCCATAGCTGGTGGAAGCAAAGGGCATAGCTCACCATAGAGTCCAGCAAGGACATTGTCTGTCGATAACATTCTGATATTTGAATGTAGAGGAGAGAGTTCTGATTTGGGGTCAAGACTGTTTGAATTTCAAATACTTTGTTAACACAGAATCCAGTCTGTTGTTTTCAGTATAATATTTGGTTTACAAATAAAGGACTGGATTGTTAGGGCTGTTACCCGCCAATGCAGGACTTACTGCCCTGCTCAGCCCAGTCCAGATTATGACTCGTGCTCCCCTAATACTCCCTGCAAGTGAGTGAGCAGGGAGGGGATTCTGGCCTCTCTCCTTCCCAATGCCATGCTGACTCCCCAGCCAGAGGAGCTGGCTGGGTGCTCAGAGGGAAATAAATAGCTCTAGAAGCAACTCTAGACATCCAGGAAGGAATTCAGGAGGACTTGTAGTAATTTGTCCACCACTCTGTTCCTTGGTGCAGCTATGCTTACGTAGCGCAGATGGTAAAGTTACCATCTTGGCCAAATAAGACACCTGCCCTTTTACTTTTTCCTGTGATAATGTGTTTATAATCTAGTTCCATAATTTTGTTTTCTAAATCAATTATTTCCCCATGTACATGAGTGTAGTTATGATAAACTCTACGATGGCTTATTTTCTTGGGAGTATATTATGTCATCTTAGGACATTGCAAGCAGTGAGGATTCACACCTGAAATTTAAAAAGAAAAAATCAAATGCATGCCTTTTCCAGGCTTATCTCACAATTCAGTCTTCAGTGCCTAAACTCTGTCTGCTTTAATTAATTCAAAATGTATGAGAATGTGAGCGTGATCAAATAATTCTGGTTGTTGGGTTTAATGTGCAAAAATGGGGCCTGGCAAGCATTTGTAACTAGATGCATTTCAATCCTGTTACTTGGCTGAAGCAAAGCCATTGCTGAGTCTGAAGGTACGCTGAGAAACAGAGGTTGTGGTTAATAAATGAAACACCAAAAATAGAAATTGAAATGTTAGTGGCACCACTCTCGAGTGGGGCTGGAGGAGAGAAGCAAAACAGGCGTAGTTGAAAGTGGTAGTTGAAGGGGGGGGAATGTATCATGGGGGGCAAAGTGTGGTACAAAGCATTGGAGTTGGAATTCCTAGTTTCCATTCCAGATTTCACCACAAACACACTGTTTTGTCTTGCTCAAGTCCCTTAATATCTCTGAGCATTGGTAAACTCCTCTGTGAAATGGGCATATCTACCTCATTAGGAATATTCTTCTACCTAAGTAATCTCAGTAAAGAAAACTTAGTAAAGCCTTTTGAGATACTCTGATGAAAGGTAGTACATATTAGTAAAACAGAAATGGCAGTTAATGAATGATAGGATATTGGCTAAATTCAGTATTAATGGGATATACATGTACCATCCATATAATAATAATAATATGGGTTTTGGAGATTGATTGAATAGATTCAGCTCTATATAGATACTTCAGAATTCAGGAATGTTTTGAGGCTCATAGTAAGACAAGCATTTTGATTTAATTTACCTACAAATTTTTGGCGTAATCCTACCCCCTTCAAAGTCAATGACAAAATTCCAAGAAAAAAGAACAGGAGTACTTGTGGCACCTTAGAGACTAACAAATTTATTTCAGCATAAGGTTTCGTGGGCTACAGCTCACTTCTTCAGATGCATAGAATGGAACACACAGACAGAAGATATTTATACATACAGAGAACATGAAAAAGTGGAAGTACGCATACCAACTTGAAGAGGCCAATCAATTGAGATGAGCTGTCATCAGCAGGTTTTCTTAATAAATGCGGATACAGACTAACATGGCTGCTACTCTGAAACCTGTCAAAATTCCAAGAGACTCCATTCAAGCTTTTGGGATGTTCCTTTTTTTATTCTTTTGCAACTGTAAGAAAGTACTGCATCTGAAAATGGGTATTTGCTGAATGACAGCACAATGAAAAAAATGGTGATATCATTCACAGAAATGTTCTCTCTAAGAAATACTTTCCAGGGGAAAGCATTAAGAGTTTTTTCAACCACCTTTAGGATTCCATGGTTAGGTTTTTAGTACTTGTCCGTGGACATTTTAATCTGGGATCATATCTGATCAGTTTATGTGAAGTACTCATCACTGTAGTGACCCCACCTAATACACTATTTAACATAATTGTACTAACTAGAGTTAGCACGAGTTGCTGAGCCAAAAATCAGATCTCAGGTAAGTGGGTGCCACTCCATTAGAGTCACTGCAGTTAGATCCGCTTACAGACAGTTTAAAACTGTAGATTTGCTCATGAAAATAATGATTCGCGGTCATGGTAACTCATATAAACTTAATGACTCTTAGGTTATTTTCTTAGCAGTAACTTTTATTACAGTTGTTTTAAAGTCTAATGATGATTAAATTTTCAAATAATTTTGAAGCTCTTGTTTTTCTATTAGGCACTTAGCTCATATTTTACTTAGAAGCAATTAGGATAGATACACTGTAAAGACTTGGTCAAAGTTACCTCTTCTATTTTTATTTAATTATTTGTATAAAGTGCCATGTGAAATCTAATTCTAATATGTTGTGCTGGAATATTTGCATAATCCAAATAGTTTTCTGCTCATTGGTGCCCATGGGAAATAAGATACTGCATTTCAGTGGTGCCAAAATGCCATGTAATCTTAACTAGCTCACAAGAAGATAAAGGCTTAGACAGTCTACTGCCTGGCTGAAGTAGAAGTAATTACATCCAGTTTTTCAGTCATGACTGGACTCACAGATTTTCTGTTCTGAAGCCAAAAAGTTCTACCTCATTAGATGTAGTAATTTGTAATTAATCATTTATAATTTGGCAAATAGATGCATTATTCAGTAATGAAATTGTTTCTTACAAATAAAGCACATAACAGAAAAATAGATAAATGTTACCGGGAAGGTAAATAACATAATCATCTATGAAGCAAAAAAGCTAGTCAAAACCCCACCCTAGTATTCCAGAATTCTTTTTATTTTCTTGAATTAAAATGGTGAATGGAAATTCTGTTCAATGTGAATATTTTTTCCTGCATGCCTTCCCTGTTTCTAACCACTGTGTTATGTGCCAGTCTGAACAAAGGAACAACAGATCAATATGATTGGACACAAGGGACTAAATTAATCTGTAGTGAATTTACTTTTAATTAAATGGATTTACACCAGTGATAAATTTGAGTCGAGGTTTTCAAAAGCAGATCCTGGCTTTCTTCTGGCAAAGAAAGGATAACAGACATAGGAAGGGGTAGTACGCACCTAATCACTATGGTTAGGAAAGGTGGCATTGCCAGTGCCAACGCTGCTCCTGTCTACTCTGCCTGCACCTGTATCCAGACCAGTGGTTCTCAAACTTTTGTACTGGTGACCCCTTTCACATAGCAAGCCCCTTTAGTGTGACACCTCCCCGCCCCAATAAATTAAAAACACTTTTTTCTATATTTTACACCATTATAAATGCTGGAGGGAAAGTGGGGTTTGGGGTGGAGGCTGACAGCTCGCGACCCCACCTGTAATAACCTCATGACCCCCTGAGGGGTGCTGACCCCCAGTTTGAGAACCCCTGATCCAGACAGAGAGCCTAACCATGAATGCCTCTACCCAGATCCTGGTGTAGATTTGCAGAGAGTTTGGCCTGCATTTCCCACTCTTGAAAGCCAGGTTGGGGGGACCGTCCTGTGTGAAAGGTGTCTGCTGGTGGAATCTCAGAATTCAAGTGCGAGAGCTACAGGAGAAGGTGGCTAGGTTGAGAAGCATCCATGCACATGAGGAATTCATTGAGAATATTCATATGAAGATGTCCAAGGCTCAGGAAGCTATTCAGCTAGAGAGGACTGCTGTTACGCCACCTGGGGAGGATGATATAGCTCTGTCACAGGAGGACACTAGCTCCTGGTTATTTCTGCCAGCAGGCTGTGCTCCATGCCTACTCCCAATCCGCCACTGTAGTAATGAAGAACCATTATGCAGACATGGCAATGAGGAATTGTCCCCAAAGGTAGAGGAAGAGAAGCCATATATCTCCAAGACTGGGAGGAGTACAGCCACCACTCCCACGAGGAAACATAGGAGAGTGGTGGTCGGTGACTCTGTTCTGAGTGGGACAGAGGCATGCAGATTTTGGCCTGACATGGCATCCCAGGAGATATGCTGCCTGCCAGGAGTCTGCATCCGAGATGTTATGGAGGTATTGTTGAGGATCATCCAGCCCTCTGGCTACTACTCCATGCTACTCATCCATGTGGACACTAATGATACTGCAAGGTATGACCCTGAGTAAGTCAGAAGTCACTACAGGGCTCTGGGAGTAAGGGTGGAAGGAGCTGGTGGTGCAGGCAGTGTTCTCTTTCATCCTTCTGGTCAAGGCCCAGACAGAGACAGATGCATCCTGGAGGTGAATGCCTGGCTGCAAGGATGGTGTAACTAGAAGGGCTTCCTTGACCACAGGATGTTGTTCTGGAATGAAGGACTGCTGAGCATAGATGGGGTCCACCTGTCAAGGAAGAAGAGCATTATTTGAAGACTGACTGGCTAACTTAGTGATGGCTTTAAACTAGGTTGGATGGGGACAGGTGACAAAGGGTCAGAACCTGAGGAGAGCTTAGGCCATTGTAGCAGGGATAAGGGAGAGATGAGAGAATAGAGGGGGAATCAATCAGTATCTTACATGTCTGTATAATAATATGAGAAGTATGGGGAATGAGCAGGAAGAACTAGAAATGGTAGTTAATAAACAACTGTGACATAGTTGCAGTGCTTAATTTGTTATGAAAGAGATGCCGGAGCTCAAACAATTAGGTAGGTGCCAGGGCTCAAGCCCTGGGTGATGTCATGGTAGGGATTTACTACAGACCACCTATCCAGGAAGAAGAGGTGGATGAGGCTTTATATAAACAACTAACAAAACCATCCAAAGCAAAGAACTTGGTGGTGATGGGGGACTTGAAATACCCAGACATCTGTTGGGAAAATAACACAGCAGGGCACAGATTATCCAACTAGTTCTTGGAATGTATTGGAGACAGTTTTTTATTTCAGAAGGTAGAGAAAGCCACTAAGGAAGAGGATATTCTAGATTTGATTTTGATAAATAATGAGGAACTGGTTGAGAATTTGAAAGTGGAAGGCAGCTTGGATGAAAGTGATCATGAAATGGTAGAGTTCATGATTCTAAGAAATGGTAGGAGGGAACAGCACAATAAAAATAATGGATTTCAAGGTGGCAGATTTGAGCAAATCAGGAGAAGCAAATCTAAGGGGGAAAATTGTTCAAGAGAATTGGCAGTTTTTTCAAAGAGGGCACAAGAGCAAATTATCCCACTGCGTAAGAAATATAGAAAGTAAGGCAAGAGACCATGCTGGCTGAACCAGGAGATCTTCAATGATCTTCCACTCTCCTCTGTACTGATTAGGCTTCAACTGACCACCTTGGGAGGGGTTACAAATGCTTTGGAAGATAGAATTGTAGGTCAAAATGATGTGGATAAATGATCTGAAGTAAATGGGATGAAATTCAATAAGAGCAAATGCAGTTCCACCGCTTAGAAAGAAACAGTCAGTTGCACACATACAAAATGGGAAATGACTACCCAGGAAGAAGTGCTGCAGAAAAGGATCTGTGGGTCATAGTGGATCACAAGCTAACAACCTTTTATGTACTTGATCTCAAAGGTCTAGAACACATGACTTACGAGAGAAGATGGGTGCGGGGGGCTGGATTTGTTTAGTCTGGAGAGGAGAAGACTGAAGGGGGAGCCCAGTTCTGGTAGCTTGGGTTTACTTCTAAGTGAACAATACTGCTCCTCTTATATTATTTAGTACATGATAAAGGATTTCTAGGCGTTGACATGTTAGGAAAAATTTAGAGAAGTGAATATGTATAGATTGGAAATAAACAGATTAAAATGTGACATACCATCTGTAAATATCTGAAAGGTGCCAACATCAAAGGTAAAAGAAACTGTTCAAAGTAGTGCCAGTAGGGATAATTACAGTTTGAAATAGCATGAAGGAAAATTTAGATATTGCAGCCCTGATCTTTAGAGGCAATGAGCACCTTCTGTTTATTGACTTCTTGGCTTCAGGAATGTTGGTGTTCTTAATAGTAAGAAGAGTGAATTTAAAGAACTGGCTACTGAATTCAGTTGAAGATTCTCCATCACAGGTAAGTGGAGAACATGGAGACCTGGAAGATGGGTGAGAAATAGGAGGGAGTTTGGGCTATAATGGCAAAGAGAAAGGAGGGTCAGGGCAAAACTGGGAGGCAAGATCAAATCAGTATCTTAGATGCCCATATACAAATGTGAGAAGTATGGGTAATAAGCAGGAAGAACTGGAAATGCCTATAAATAAATAAAACTATGACATTGTTGGCATCACTGAAACTCGGTGGTATAATACATCTGATTGGAATGTTGGTATGGATGGGTACAGCTTGCTCAGGAAGGATAGATGGGAGGAAAAAGGGAGGAGGTATTGCCTTGTATATTAAAAATGTACACACTTGGACTGAGGTAGAGATGGACATAGGAAACGGAAGTGTTGAGTCTCTGGGTTAGGCTGAAAGGGGTAAAAAACAAGGGTCATGTCATGCTATGAGTCTACTACAGGCCACCTAACCAGGTGGAAGAGGTGGATGAGGCTTTTTTTAAACAACTAATAAAATTATCCAAAGCCCAAGATTTGGTGGTGATGAGGGACTTCAGCTATCCAGATATATGTTGGGAAAATAAAACAGCGGGCACAGACTTTCCTGTATGTTCTTGGAATGCATTGCAGACAACTTTTTATTTCAGAATGTTGAAAAAGCTATGAGGGGGAAGCATTCTAGATTTGATTTTAACAAATAGGGAGGAACTCCTTGAGAATTTGAAAGTGGGAGGCAGCTTGGGTGAAAGTTGTTATGTGAAGCCTCTGCTCAAATGGGATTGTAAGATCTGTAACTTGTATCAAGTTCTGCAACCTTTTTGCAGACTTTGTAACTTCAGTTATTGTTAGCATAGCCTTTTAAGTTTTGTAACCTTTGCAAGCTCTGTAACCTTTTCAAGTTACCACTTGTATGAACTTCCAGGCTGTGTAATATCCCATCACACAATCAAAGAGAGTGTGAACAAGGGAGTGTATGTGGGACTGAGCGGAGAGGAACTGCAAGGAGAAAGGAGCCCAGAGACAGGAGCCAGGTGTGTCTAATATAATTTGCCCCGAGAAGGCAATCACGGAGTGCTGTAAAGAAAAGAAGAACTTGGTATGCATGAAAGGATTTGGTCTGGGAATGCTTCTCAGTGATGGACACAGAAAGGAAACTCCGTGTACGTGACAGGAGTCACCCAGTTCCAAAATAAGAAGAAGAAAACATGCACACAAGCCCCTACTTGACCTGCTCAGCAGCCTGGATTCGTGACTGCAGGCAGACACACCAGATCTAACATGCTTCTGCTTCTCGGCCTCCATGCTGTCTCCAGTAACCCTCCGCCTGTGTAAGTGTCTGGGTGCATGAGAGTATGAATACAGTGAATGTATGCGTGTATGAATAAGTTCCATCTCTTTTCTGTCTGACTTAACAATGGCATTGTAATAAAACTAATACAAGTATGACCCTGGATTGGTTTTTAGGGGAACAGAGGTAACAAAAATGATCATGAAATCATAGAGTTCACAATTCTAAGGAAGGGTAGGAGGGAGTACAGCAAAATAGAGACAATGGATTTCAGGAAGGCAGCTTTTGGTAAGCTCAGAATGCTGATAGGTGAGGTCCCATGGGAATCAAGCCTGGGGGGAAAAACAACTGAGGAGAGTTGGCAGTTTTTCAAAAGGACACTATTAAGGACCCAAAAGTAAGCTATTTTGCTGGTAGAAAAGATATAAAATGTGGCAAAAGACCACCTTGGCTTAACCATGAGATCTTGCTTGATCTAAAAAATAAAAAGGAGTCATAAAAAATGGAAACTAGGACAAATTACAAAGGATGAATTTAGGCTAACAACACAGGAATGCAGGGGCAAGATTAGAAAGGCAAAGGCACAAAATGAGCTCAAACTAGCTACAGGAATAAAGGGAAACGAAGACTTTTTATCAATACTTCAGAAGCAAGAGGAAGACCAAGGACAGGGTAGGCCCACTGCTCAGTGAGGAGGGAGAAACAGTAACAGGAAACTTGGAAATGGCAGAGATGCTTAATGACTTCTTTTTCAGTGTCTGTGGTTATGTCACAAGATATTTTTCTTTCACTCCATCCAATGGAATGGAATTAGCAGTCCTATAAATGTGGGTTGCCACTGTGGAGAAAGGCAAACTGGTAGCTGTAGGAGGCCTGTGTTGTTAGAGTACAGCTCCTTCCTACCCAGCATGGAAAAGGGAGTTTGATATATTCCTTGGAATTGTAAGTGAATTGAAACTTTGACTAAGGGGATGCTTAAACGATACTATAGATACTCAATACTATAGATATATTTCTATTAATCTCAGTTCCTTGATACAGACCCTTACAACTGACTGATCTTAAGAATCAGGCTTAGACTATTGTTTTCGGGGAGGGCATTGTCTCTGTCACAGAGTGGGTGATCCCTTTAAAGGGAGATGGGCCTCAATCGACCTCTGAGAAACTTCCCTCATTGCCCCCAAGTGGAGAGAGTGACTAGTAATGGGTAAGGCTACACTATATCACGGAGACCTCTGTGACATTCTCTGTTTCAGCCCAAGGGGCTGTGGGACTCTGGAGCTGGCAGCCAGCGGGGCCCTGGCAGGCGACAGAGCTCCCTGCAAGGTTCTAGCGACAGGTAACAGACTCCTGAGAGGGCCCTCCTCAGGGTTCCAGCGATGGGTGACAACCTTCAGTGGGGGGAAAAGGGATGCCTCAGGAGAGTAGCTGGAGATGTCCCATTTTCTTTTTGGGAAATGGTCACCCTGCAGCTCCCAGCTGCTGTGGGTGAAGGGGGCCGCCCAGCAGCTTCCAGCTCCCATGGGCAGAGAGAAAATCCCATAGCTCCCAACCACAGGAGGAGGAATCCATGGAGCTGCAGCAGCAAAAGTCACAGACAGGTCATGGCTTCCGTGAATTTTTGTTTATTGCCCATGAGCTGTCCATGACTTTTACTAAAAATAACCATGACAAAACCTTAGTCTTAGTAATGAGTGATGTCTTGTGACTAAAATGAGATCTCTGGCTGTAAATAAGAGGATAGGTCTGGAGAAGCATTGGGGGAAATCGTTGTAGCAGTAGAATTAGCACCTGTAGAGGATCCTGGAACGAGGGCCAGGCCCAGAGAGACATCCCTGGACCAGTGTTCCTGAAGAGGAATGGGGAACTGAAGTGGATCCCAAGAGATGGAAGGCTCAAGCTCAGAGTGGGCAGGGATTTCAGAAGTGTCTGGTTTCTTTGCAGTTTTGAGTTCTACTGAGGGACTCCTTGGAGAAGCCCTGGGACCAGCTACTCTGCAAAGAAGAGTGTGATTAAAGAAGAGATGGGGAGGAGAAAGGCATGGCCAAAGAGGACTTCTGTTTTGAGATTCTGTTTAACCTGGAAAGACTTTGCTGTTGACTCAGATGGAACTGGGTGAAAGGAATCTGAAGAGGCCACTTGGGAGAAGGCAGTTTAAAGCCTGAGCAGTTACAACTGCACTTCAGTGCCCTGAAAGGGTATTGAATTCAGAAAGAGAACCAGCTAGACGGCTGAGCCATGGGAATCCCTGAGACAGACAGACAATCCTGGGGCAGTGACACTGCAATTATCTCTTATGATTTCGCCCAGACAGTAGGGAGAGCTCAGGAGGCAGCAGATGGTTACATTCTCAATGAAGTGTTCTATTTTAAGAAAGGTGGTTAGTTTTTTACCAGAGATGGGTAGGGCAGTTTTCATTTGGACCAAGGCTTAGTCTAGGATTTTGAGTTCAGTCGCAGGCCAGTCATGGCTAGAGGTTGAATCCGGGGTCAGATTTGATAGCATAGAAATACTGGTTGCTGTTCTTGCAATCTTAAACCCAAACGAGGGGTGAGCTTGTGGAAGACTTTTAAATTGTCAGTTTGGGACAGTTTTGGATATAGACATTAGTTTAGAATTCATATGAATTTTATTTAACTCTGTACATGTGTTCAGATAGGCAGTGTTGTGTATTTGACCTGACTGGTTAATCAGTATTGGTGGCTTTGTAGAGTTATTTCTGTCAGAATGAGATATTGGAGAAAAGGAATCAGGTAATTTTTGATGTAATCTTCACTGTTTACAAAAAATGCACATGAAGTCCTGTTTCCCTGAATCCCATAGAAACATATAAACAGCAGGCATTGTCTTTGTTCAAACATCCCTGAATCTGCCACTCCACTGAACTCTGTGCTCAAGAAGCTCTGTCTCTCTGCTTCCTCGAGGGGTCATGCTCAGAACTACATCTCTTGGCATTTTGCCTACAATTAGTATTCTAGCCCCAATTAATCTAATCAGCCTGGGTTAGCCCCACTTAAGACATGCAGTTTAGTCCCTCAGATAATAGCCTTCACTGTCTGAAGCCGTTTAACTAAAGGGGTTTCATTGCTCATTTAATTGAGTTTGAGTGTGTCTGGCACACCCATTGGCTTTAACATAGTCTGTATAGTCTTTTTGTTTCAGCATAACAGGAATATTTTAAGTAAATAAAAATATTAAAACACAGAATATTTTCTGCATGATATTTTGTTGTTTCCTGTGCTTAGCAAAGAGAAATTCTGAAGAATTGCATGCTATGGTTTATTTGCAGTTTAGATGTATATAAATAACACAACAGTGAAATAGTGTGCTTACTCCCTGTGACTTTAGAAAGAAAAGGTCTAAACAACTGCTGAGTTGCAAATGTTGTTTAATATTTGTTGAGTCTGTAGACATATAAAAAAAAATCTGAATTTCTGTCAGTGGAGGAGACTAGAAGAAAGCTTTGACGGTAATGAAAAATAGTAATTACAATATATTTAAATATAATGACAATTTGAAAACAAAGTAGTGTTGCCAGCTCTTACGATTTCTTCTCCAGTGATGTGATTTTTGACTGGGACTGGAGTGATGAGGGGCAGGAGGGAGCTAAAGAGTCTAACAGCTCAGGGTAGCCCCCCTCCTGTGAGCAATGGGGGCAGGACAGCACTACTGCTCCTTCACCCTTGCCTGCAGCAGCACATGGCCTGGAAAGGGGGTGAAGTACTCTGGAGTACACCCCAATCTGGAAGTGGGGAAAGAGGATCCTGTTGCAGCTTCTGCCCAAGTGTTTGAGGGGGAGGTGAAGAACCTGTTGAAGGAGCGGACGTGGAGGTGGATTGAACTGAGAGGTGGGGGCTGAACTGATGGGACTGAATTACTGGGCAGGGAATAGGCAGTTGTGGGAGTGAGAGCTCCTTCAGCCTGGCCCACAATCAGCTTATTCATTAAATTTGGGAGAATGGGCAACACTAATTGTCATATACTGACATACTGAGGATGAGGAGGGGAATTTAAACAAACAAAAGACCAAAGCTCCCCCCCCCCCCCCAAAAAAAGTCTTATGATTTCTGGGCCAATCTCATGATTTTTGATCTCTGAAGTTTGGCAATACTGGCATTGTCTAATGAATATACAGTACCTCAGCACCTGAGAAACTGAAAAAATTAAGAGGAAAAGTACTTTTATATAAAAATATTGTAGGATCAGGGCCTTTATTTGTAATTTGTCTTATTCACAAACTTATACAAGGAACTGAGCGCTCTGACAGTAAAATTGAAACTGTTTGTAGGTCTTCAATACTAACACCTGTTTGTCATGCTACTCAAACTGCTATTATTACTTGCATGGCCCTTAACAGTCAATACCTTCATCTCTCATTTGCTATAGAGATGTTGACTCTGGCCACCAATCAGCCCATGATAGCAGCCTCAATCATCTACTTGTTAAATTTTCAAACAAGCATCTTCCTGCTCTCTCCCATGCTGTCCCTCATGCTTGGGAGGAGCGCCTCATAAACATCCACAAAGCTACCTCATTATCCACCCTCAAAACTCTCCTTCGCTGTGATGTCTCCAAAAAGAATAACAGTGGTTAGGCTGTTGGGGTACCGAGACTACTGCTTGTTGTGCTAACCACTAGTGTCTCATTGTTTCCTTATGCTCATTTGTCGATCTGTCTCTCCATCTATTGTGTCCTGGTTTAGACTGTAAGCTCTCTGGGATAGACTCATCCTTGTTCTGTGTTTGTACGGTGCCTAGCTCAATGGGGTCCTGGTCCTAGAGCTAAGCATATAATTGAACCAAACAGAAACATTGCACAAAAAAATTAATTTGATCTGAAATTAATTTTTTCGGGTCTTCATTTTGTCATGATTTTGGACTTTTTTAACCATTTTTTAAATAATGTAAAGAAACTGCCTTTGTTTTGAAACAGAACATCATTTTATGTTTTGTTTTATGCCTGTCGATGCCAGAATACATTGGGCCAGTGATAGAATTAGGCCATACAATCCTCACAGTTCTTCTGTTGGTTGTGATGGAAGAAAGTTTTAAAAAACTGTAAATAATATGACGTGGCCATTTCACACTGAAGAGTTTGTCCAGCCTGCAGACTACTTTACTGAGCCATTCGTTTTGATTATTATTTGGGGGGACAATAAAGATAACACAGACATATGCACATTATCAATATATAACAGATTACTGAAAAATTTAAGCTATAATTTCTAGAGTAATTTATGCAAGATTGACTACTAATTGCCATATTCAGGCTACGTTTCTTCACATATATAACTTGAAGAAAATCTAAAGCATATTAACAATGGACATAGATGTTTGTATGTCAAATTCTCCTTATAAATTCTTGAATGTGCACGCTACTTCCATGGAATTCAAAGGGATTTGTATGTATGGTTCAGAGAATGGCTAACGCTCCTGAAATGAGAGGTGGCACTTCTATGTGTCTCAACATCCTTAGTGACTGATTCGTGTCTCATTGATTTCAGTGGGAACAGGACTATGCTGGAGTGTGTAATTAACAAGTTATGTATGTGTGACAATGGAACATGGAAAGATAAGAGATGATTGAGGATATCCATTTGGTGCTCATCACCATAGAGTCTGAGCAGCTGTATTGTATCTGGGTGCATCTTAAATAGTTGTGACATGCTAACAGTTGAGGCCTTCAGGAAGCATTCATTGGTTTGTCCACCTGGAAGGGGCCGGGGGTGGGGGAGAAGATTATCAAGAATGAATTTGTGATACTGGACTTTGGGTATATTAGCAGTTTTATTATTTAATTGATAAAGTAAATTGAACTAATTTTGTTACACTGGAAAAAATTGCATTTATACTATTCCCTTAGGCAACAATTAAAAATGTTCACTAGTCTATAACTATAAAAAATAACCTGAAACACGATTAAACCAAGACCACTTAAAACTGTTCTATTTTATTAGAGGCTAGATGTTCATAAACCGATATTTCCTTGTGATGTTACAGTATCTATCTGTCCCCATGGTAACCTGACTGTGCATTGTTGTTGTTAACACACACTTCCTTACAATAGGTATAAACCAAGTTTTATCATAGTTTAGAGGGTAGCAAAACGGAATTGAGAGAGATGATTTAGCTGGGCTTTTTCATGACCCTACTACATATAAAGGTAGAGCTGTATATGATGGCGAATCGATGTCAATAAATATTCAAACAGTGTGATAAGATCAGATATTAATGATGTAAAACTGTTGTTTAAAACTCAAGGTAATGGCATTTTGCAGTGTTGCTTTTTGGGTACAAATGCAAGAGAAATATGTTTTATGTTCAAGGTATCTGTACTCTTTAAAGCTGTGAGCCACAGAATCTCCCAGGATATTGTATTCCGGTTGCATCATGTTGTCCATAAACTATTAGATCCTTTTCTCACTATGAGTGAGGTTCACCTCTGTGCAGTAGACCAGCACAAGGCCCACTGCACATACAATAGTCCCATGTAAGAGGGAATTATCCAAATGGCCCGGGGAACATCAACAAGTTTCAGATATCCAGGCATTCCGATGAACAGCACTGATTATCTAACATAGGGCTACATGGGGGATGCACTGATGGATTCAGATAATGAGGATTTTCAGATGAAAGGAATTAGGATAACTGGAATTATACTGTATTTATCTAAGTTACATTTGGCCACTTTATGTACTGGTATAAGACTTTGTTCAGTTGCTTACATGGTGTGACAGTGTGTGCAACAACACAATTACATAATATAATGGCACTAGGGGAACCATTGAGAAGAACCTTTATGCTATCTCACCACAGCTTTCTTTAATGCCATGTGACTGCAAAGGAAAAATGTAGCTCCAGGAAATTCTGAAAAACAATGCATTTGGTTATAATTGGGTCACTTAAATATTTCAGTTAGAATGTTCTTTTTAGTTACTCAGTTACAGTCCTGAGTGATTGCAGCTGCAGCTACTTAAGGGGGAAATTCATTAATGAATTCTTAGCCCATAATTCTTCAGCATCCATCAGTAGCTATAGTCCAATCAAGTTGGGAAAACTTTTTCCTTGGTCATAGGCAATAAACATTTGTTAATTGTAGCCTAAAGCAATGAAATAAATATAATTTTTTTTCAAGTGTTGCAAAACAGATTATGTTAAGAGATTAGATTAAATGCATGCTTGCCAAGATATCCATCAGATGACAGTCTTACACGTTTTTATCATCGTCTTTCTGCCAGTACAAATCAGTGAATACTGCATGTGTCTTTTAGCTCTCTGCTTATCTGCAGCTCAGTTTGCTATCTGTGAACTGTCTCCTGTGAGAAGATAGAACTCCCTCATAGTTACATGGATTACTTTCATGCAGGAACTTTTTTATTTCAGGTTTTTATTAAAAACTAATAAAAATTAAATTAGCCAACAAATAACAAATTCAGATCCACAAGCATCAGTTGATTTCTCTCTGTCCCTTAAGATTTAGGGTACTGTCTGTACAGAACCACTCTGTTAAAGCTTGGTTCAGTTTCTCTCACATGCAAACCCCTAATTTGTTTTCAGTGTTTCACGTTTTAAAAAATAAAGGATTTTTCTGCTCTTCTGTTGGTGTTTATGAAGTTACTTTCAACGGGAGAGAAACTGCCTACATATGCCTAAACCAGGGTAATAATGTTCAACATATTCCTCACACCCCTGGCAGGTACATTCCAAAAGGGGACAGGACCATTGTCCTACCTTTTCCTCACCCTCTTTGGTCTGGTGCACCCTGGGAGCATACGAAGAGACTGATCAGGTGGGGACTACAATTGTGGATGGTCCTAATGTGGGCTGCACAAATGAGAGTGTGGCTCTTTGTACCACTCCTCCTCACAATCTGACCCTAGGTTCCATTCATTTATCCTTGTGTAGTGCTATTGATGGCAGTGGAGTTACACAGGTGTAACTGAGAGCCTGCAGAATCATTATTACTGGTGATGATATGCTAGATGGAAAAAATTCTGCTTCACTCTTAGAGCTCAGCTTGAGTTTGCAGGGATGACAGCTAGGGGGGAAAAAACTGTACTTGTAAGCTAAACACACTTGTTATAACTATCTGTGATAGCAAGCAAATCTGTAATCTCTGGTACCATATTTGCAAAGTCATTTTTAAAGAAGAACCAGACACTAAGGATTAAGTGAGTTTAATGTTCTTTTTTTAAAACTCTCTGGGATGTTTGAATGAATGGTGCTAAGACAGTGCAAAGACTTCTCATTTGCTCAATAATAAATGCTATAGCTATAAGTAAGCAAAAAAAACAAACCCACTTCAATAAAACTCCTCATTTTAACTTGTTCATAACTTTCAAGGGACCAGTGTTGCTGTAGCTTCCTTGATGGAAATATGTGTCTCATTGAAAAATTACCATGCAGTCCCCTGCTGTGTCCTACCTCCTGAGTAGGACTGAATGATAACTCATCCCAGCCCTCCTGCATCTAGCCCCTGAGTAGCTCTCACCTCTCAGGGTGCAATGTGTAATAAATACACTATCTGAACCCCAAAATGCCCCATTTAGAGCGCTCAGCTCCCAGGACGGACTGCATAATAGCATAGTAGAACCTCAGAGTTACCAACACCTTGGGAATGGAGCTTGTTCATAACTCTGAACAAAATGTTATGGTTGGCCTTTCAAAAGTTTACAACTGAACATTGACTTCATACAACTTTAAAACTTTACCATGCAGAAGAAGAATGCTGCTTTCCCTTTATTCTTTTAGTAGTTTGTTTGACACAGTACTATACTGTATTTGCTTTCTCTCTCTCTCTCTCTCTCTCTGTGCTGCTGCCTAATTGTGTACTTCCATTTCCAAATGAGGTGTGTGGTTGACTGGTCAGTGCGTAACTCTGGTGTTCGTAATTGAGGTTCTGCTGTACACCCAACCAAACATCCCTCCTAATCTCCTGATGTTCACTTTCCTTTCTTTTTGTTTAGTGAGTATGTACTACATCAGAGAGGCCCATTTGTGGCCAGTGACAGCATCTGTCTTTTTAGTAGTTTCTAGAGACAGATGTGTTTCTGATTTCCATTACTCCAGCAGGGACACTCAACCAGGTAGCTGGACACCTACTTAAAGTGGCCAGAGCACTTTTGGAGAAACGGGTGCGAAGACAAGTGAGGAACGAATGGCGTATGTTTAAACGTGTGCACCAGATCAGAAGCTGCCCAGAACCATTCACTGTAACAGAGCTGGAACAGACACTGGGTAGCATCAAGTGTGTAACCGCTGCATGCTATGACAACATATTTCCAGAATTCCTGAAAAACCTTGGTCCCCGCTTGGTCCTACAGTGCATGTTACCCGACATGGAGAGAATTTTGAGCCCTGACGAAGCTGTGTTTCACTGAGGCCGCAGCACATGTGACTAAGTACTTGCGCTGACTAAATTTGTTGAAAATGGTTTCCAGAGAAACTTGAAAACAGGTGCTGTTTTCATCGACCTAACAGCAGTGTATGAGAAGGGGTGTGGGGGAGAAGATGAGTGCTTGGAGACAACAGAACAATGAGTTGTCCCAAGGCTCTGTGCTTTCTCCAACCCTGTTTAACCTTTACATCAATGACTTGCCAATAACGGAGTCATGAACGTTCATTTACACAGATGACATCTGTTGCAGTACCCAGGCCTGGACATTTCACAAGTTTGATGCCACCTTAGGTGACTACTATATAACTTAGCACTTCCAGCCAAGCATCATAAAAACAATCTCCAGTTTATTCCATCTTCATCATGCCAGCGCAACCCAAGAACTGAATGTTTATCTGAATGGTCAGAAGGTGAAGCATGAAGTAGAACTAGCCTATCTAGGTTTGACCTTAGAGCGCACACTAAGTTACCATGCCCACCTGAAGAAGACAGCAGCTAAAATTAAGACGCGTAACAATCTTCTTAGCATAGCTTTCAGTTCTGAGCAACATTGATCTTCCTAGTATCAGATGAGAGGTTGCCGCTGAAAAGTTACTGGAGAAAGTACGTGCCAACACACGCCTGCCACTGCACAATGAACTTTTTAAACCACCAGCTGCATGTTTGCTGTCACTTTGCCCATTCTGGTGAGAGGAATGGATATCTGCTATAATCCCCAACCAGGCTCTCATCACTGACCTTCATGCCTGGTTTTGACCTGCCGTGTCGCCAGTGGTCCCTGTTGAGCAAGTTCTGGACCAATCAAGGTCTCTTTGCAGCCAACCAGGATCTGTGGAGCCTTCGTGCAGCACAGCACAGACAATGCAGATTGTCAATGAATGCCTGCTGACTAGATTCAGTGGTGGCCTAGAAGAACTGCACCATGCCACTGAAGATGCCTATGCACACGCTCAATAAAATAAATAATTCCAGCATGTCACTTAGGATTTATCTACACTTAAGGCTGCAGAGGTGCTTTAGTGCTTCAGTGAGGATGCTACCTACATGGATAGGAGAGCTTCTGGCATAGGCATTCCATCTTGCTGAGAGGAAGTAGCTATATCAACAGGAGATGCCCTCCCATCAACATAGCGCTGCCTACACTGGGAGTTAGGGATATAACTATGTCATTAAGGGGTGTGGATTTAGTAACACTGACATAACTGCTAGTGTAAGCCAAGGCTGACACTGTCATTTTTGATTATACAAAAACTTCTGTTTGTAATTTACGAGTTAGTGACTCAAAAAGCTCTATGCAAGTCATCTTACAAAAATAATTAATGCTGTAATATTTGTGCTATTTTCTAGTTATCAATGTACACTAGACAGTAGCTCTTGAGCTGTTCCTGTTTTGTGGCTCACTAAGGTGCCTCTTTCATGGTGAATGAGATATAATTTGAACCACATCATCAAAGCCCATAGTTTGGGTGTGTTGTCAATTTTCTCTCTCTTGTAAAAAGATCTTTTCATTTTATGTAATTTGTTAACTACACTAAACAAAGGTCAACAGAGCTAAACAACCATGTTGTTTACAGTGATCACAGATCTAATTTCCTGCGCCGCTGTGTTCATTTTCCATATATTGCTTACAAACACCCATCTACTAATGAGTTCCCTAGCTAACACGAGATAAAAAGAAGCTGAAGTTGAAGGTTGTCATTGGGATTGTTCTTTGGCTGTGCCTCTGTAGATAATGAACAACTGCATGATAAAGGACACAGATGGGCCACGTACTCAGCATAATTAACACTCTGCTAAAATTTATTTCATGATGCTCTGTTGTGTGATGTGATTCTTTTCCACAATAACTTCATAACAAAATTGAAAGGCCCTGGGATAAAAAGAAAACAGGTCATCAATCTAATTTATATACATGAGACATTCACTGCGTATAAATAATGTAGCTTACCTGAGTGGAAGATGTCCATGGCTGAAGATTTGTTGTGCAACAGAACTTTTCAATATCATACTTTCTTTCACGTTATTTTAATAAAAAGCAGAAATGACCATGAAAAGAATTAAACAAAACTGGCAGAATAATACTAGTATGATGCACTAAAGCATATCTGTTTGCATGACTATAATTAATTTGAAAATGAAAGATATGTGTTTCCAGGAAAGACTGTTCATCGGCAAAACAGTGGATTCAGTAAGGCTTTGTCAGAGATTATATTCTGACAATAGGGTTTGTTTGTTTGTATCTTTCAAAGGCTTCATTTAACTTTTTTTCTCATTTTTGAGTGTTGTTGCTTTGTTGCTGCCTAAACCAAGGATGTATGCTCATGTATGTGTATCTTCCTCAAAACAAATTAGCCATTCCTGCTGTTCGTAATAATAAATAGTGTAAAATTGCAATTAAGAGTTGCAAAACACATTGGTAGATTTAGAATGTAATCATGTTCACAGATAACCGCAAATAAAAAAAAAGGCAAATCAAACCACCCATGGGAATCAGTTACAATGACTGATATGAAAATGTAGTTGTTGAAAATACAGCCTGTTCCTTACACTCAGTTCTCCTTATTTCTCCTAAATCTTCTGATTAAAAAGTATATTATGGTAGAAAACTGATTTTATTTCATATTTTCAGGTATGTGAATAGGCATGACATCAGGCATTGGGTTGACATTAGCAGCAAAACATTAGAGGAGGAACCCCATTTTTAAACACTTGATTATAACTTGTAACAGGAGCCAATACAAATGTTTTGAGATTAGCAAAAGCTCAGTACATAAAAGTGAATTACTATATAGTACTGTACAGTGCATAAAAGTGATTACAAAACAAAATTTAGCCATTGTTGAACAGATAACTATTTCCCCCACTTTTCTGGGTCCCAGAAAATTCTTTGTCTTACTGTGCTCAGCCCCCTGGCATACAGCCTGAAAGTGTGGGGCCACTGCACCCATTAATTCTCCAGCCTGGGCTGTGTTTCTCTCAATGCTTTGCCAGTGATAAACAGCAAACTCCTCCAGGTGCTGTTATCTCACAGTTACGGCATACAGAGACACAGCCAGCGAAGTTGCATGAATGCTTTCTAAGCCACTCATGAACTGTACAGAGGGAAATGTCAGCAAATTCCCCCCAGATCCCAGCCTTGTAACCCAGAAATCTATCCTCTTACACTGTTCAAGACCAAGCTCGTTAATTAGTTTGCTGCTTCATAGTGGACATGCACCAGCCTTTGTAATCTGAGCAAATTCCCAAGCATTTTAGACAAACTCAGTGGTAAAGATAAAACATTAAAATAAATGTACTGACTACAGAAAGATAGATTATAAGTGGTAGGCATAAAGGTCAGAGATAGTTACCTAAGAAATAAAAAGTAAACACATTCTAAATCCTAAACCTTATCAGACTCATTAAGCTTTTCTCACCCCACTGGATGTTGCAGGTTACTGTTCTTAATACACAGGGTGAGTTCCCTTCTCAGCCTGGGACCAATCTCAGCAGTTCAAAATCTCTGTCTTGCTAGCGTTCTTGCTGCCTTCAGAGTAGATGGGGGAAGTGATCTCATGGTGCCACTGGCCCCTTCTTTAACTCTCAATTCATGGGCTTGGAAAAATACTGGCCCAGGCATGTCCTGGTGGGTTTTGCTGAGTCACAAATCCCCACTGTGTGGGGGGCTTGCATAACTGTCTCTTACTGAGTTGTAAATTTCTTGTTTATAGTTCCCCTGCTGGTCAGTGGCTGGTGATGGTTGTTTAACACCCACCTGGGTATGAGTCACCTCCTTTGTTGCCACTGATGAGCTAGCTGTGGGCATCTCCTTAACTCACAACATATTTCAATAATAACCATATAGCAAAATCTCATAACTCCATATATAATAATGATCTGTATTTTTTCCACAGAACAATGAGTTTTAGAAGATCATGACCTTTTATATGATACATTACAAGGCATTTGTTGTAAAAATAAATAAATAAATAACCATACGCTAGTATTGGGGTTACAGGGCATATTTTGAGGTACCATATGTCATGCTTACAAATAAACATTTAATATGTATGGGCTGACTGAATTGTGGCTAGTTTTCTTCCATGAGCATATAAGTGACCATGCTCTCTAGCAGCCTCGATTCAATTTTGCATCTTTTAGTTTTTGCCATAACTTGTGCTTCTCTTTTTGTACTTCCTCTAATTGGTTTTCCATGCCTGGAATCTCTTTTGGCTCATATGTGGTCTTTGTTATAAAACATGCAGCTGCTAATAATTTCTCTACTTCTGTGCAAAAGCAGATGGAGTGGAATAAATTCTTAGTAGAATACTGTGGCTCTGAGCTCCAGGTACAGGGCTTCAGTTGAGATACTGAATGGACAGTGGTAACCCAGAAAAGGGATTGGATAACCAGTTCCAGGAGTGATTCCCCCTTTGTTGTTGCCCTACACAGCCCATGCTGCTAGTTGCTCACTATTTCACACTTTTCCCTCCGTGGCTTCACAGAAGGAAATTGCAGAATACATAGTAGAGAGTTAATGCTCTCAAAGTAAAGTAGGAAAGCTGAATCACAATAATCTATTAAGAGTTGTGTGGATTTTGTAGTTGGATGAGCAGGGCAGATGTATCAAGTATTCAGTGATAACAGTGTTTGAAATTAAGTGACTATTAGGGCAAGTTCTGCAAAATTGGGATTATTTTTATGAATAATCTGACCAAATGTGCATTTCAGAAGTGTGCAGGTATTTATTTAAGTTCCTGCTTTGTGTGTGTGTTAATATAAATTCTGTGGAAAAAGACTAAGAATTTGCCAGTTTGGGGCGGGGGGGTTAACTTTCTTTTTAATGCATTTCAAAATCTAACAATGTTATATATCATACTGGATATGCTAATACATCAAAATATGTTCTAAAAACATTATAGATATAAAACTTATTTAAGAAAAATGTTTATCATTTGTGTGCAGTTGGTAGAATTTACATATGCAAAACCCATTACCTGTGCGGGCATATGCTCATCTTGCTGATATACTCTCGCAAGTGACACACAAAGGGGAACATGTTAAAAATATGGCCTGTAAAATGCTACATAGAAATAGTAATAACAATACTTAGCATTTATTTAGCATATTATATCTTCAAGATGCTTACAAATGTGAATTGATTAATCCTCGCATCTAGTAGTTAATGTAAGCATTTTTAGGCAATGTATTGTCTTCATTTTACCTGTGGGGGATTTAAGACAAAGGGCGGTTAAATGACCTGCAACATTCTGTGTCAGTGCAGACCTGGGAGTTCTTGGCTCCCAAAGAAGGTTATGTTCCTTGGATGGCAAGATGACTAATCTGTGTGTAGTTCTGCATTGCAGATGGTCTGCTCTCTGAAAATATAAACAAAGTCTCTTTTATGCTGAGATGGGAGTAAACAAGAACTTTTAAACCCTCAAGATTTGGTACTATTCATTTAAACCCTGAAGAGGCAGCTTAATATTGTTACATAAATGTTTGTCACTTTCTAATTTCAAATCTAAATAATTGGCCATTAAACTACATTACTATTTTATCTACAAATTTGGAAACAGAACAGTCACCACATAAACAGTCATGGTAACTGACGTACACTGCTTTGAGGTCAATATAAAGCAATAATATAGGAATGATTGGCAGCATGAGTGATTTTTTTTTTTTTTCCTCACAGCATGTTTCTGGACTTTTAAAATCCATGTATCCATTAATAGTCATGACCCAAACTCAGATTGCTGTCTGTCTCTCTGGTAGCTAGTATTTGTGGGACAACGTTTAGTGCAGTTTGTTCTTTTGTTTAGTGTGCACTTCTCCAGCAGCTATATACTTCAGTTACAGAGATCAAAACACAAATGAGCAAAAACAACTAAGAATAAAACTCAGTCAAGTGCTAAACAAAATAAATGTGTCTTGTATTGTGCCTGAATTGCCTGCTAGTTGGGTTGCCAAATTTAAATACATAACATAATTGGAGAGAGAAGGAGCTATCTGCTCATTCCACACTGCTATACGCATTCCCAAAAGAGCTGTGGAATTGCTGTATACCTGCGTATGTGTAGCCCTATTACAGCTGTACTTAACTCCTGATGAATGACCAAATTTACTTTACTGATATAAAGGCCAGCTATTTGGGGTCTATACAGGGCTGGGTTATGGATTAGGCACTATAGGCTTAGGGCCCAACATTGAATCATCATGTGATAATATCAGAATGTATGGTTTAATTTTTGATAGCCCTCATGGTTGCAAAGAAAACTTAAAAATGTGAACCAAGAATCTGTAGACAGCCAGAAACAATAGCTCTGAGAGGTATGAACTGGCATCTCAATGGTATGTTAATTCCAGAGCTCACTGTGCTGGGATGCCCTGCCAACATCATTTCAAGGGACAGGAGTCTGCATAAGAAACATGCAATCAAAAATAAAAAATTGTGTCTTTCAACTATTACGTTAATATGGAGAAAAATAAATAGTTATTCTATTCTCAAAGCAATTTCTAGGTTTGAGCTCTGCCTAATCTGTCTGTCATTTTGGTGTAACAGTCACAGTGGTAAATCTATGTGCTGGTATCAAGTTAGGTTGTGATCTGCAATCTTGTTTGCACATGACTCCCATTGGAGAAGAGCAGTCTGCAAAATCTGATGAATTGTTTTTATTCAAAAATGCTTGTGACATTTGTTTTCTGTTCACTGATGAGCTATAGATTTAAGTGTATTAAATGACAAAAGTAAAAATTCAATGAAAAACAGAACTGAGGTTATTCTGGTATTTTGTGACACACACACACACACCACCCATTTTCTGACCAGCTCTATATTGGAGATGACAGTAATTTTGATTCAAGAGAATTATTTGATTGGGGATATGCAAAATGTGCAGGTAAGTGTCAAAAAAGGCCTATGTAGCAATCTTTCTGATTCAGGAACATATCTCCAAAATAGCTAGACAATGATTTCAGCATTTAATTAGCACTGGTGTGTTAAATGCATGAAAAAAGCATAACGTCTTTATATGACATATTACAAATCAAGATTCTGTACATTCAAAATCAAGTTAGATTTGATTTATGTAATTTTATTTCTTAATAATTTATCAAGGCTTTGGTTCTCTTTTTTGTTGCAGGGATGACATGTCAAGCCCGAACTTCGTATACCGAAGATGAAGTTCTCTGGGGTCACCGTTTTTTCCCTGTGATTTCCTTAGAGGAAGGATTTTTTAAAGTAGACTATTCCCAGTTCCATGCAACATTTGAAGTCCCTACTACGCCCTACAGTGTGAAAGAACAGGAAGAAATGCTTCTTATATCTTCCCCTTTAATAGGACCAGCTGTAAGTAACAGTAAAGAAAGGAATAATTCTGTAGAATGTCTAGATGGTCTAGATGACATTAGTACAAAGATACCCTCAAAACTGCAGAAAATGACTGGAAGGGAAGACTTTCCCAAAAAACTACTAAGGATGAGTTCTACAACCTCTGAAAAGGCCTACAGCATCGGCGATTTACCTATGAAACTTCAGCGAATAAGTTCAGTTCCTGGCAACTCAGAAGAGAAACTGGTATCTAAAACTACAAAGATGATGTCAGATCCTATGAGTCAGTCTGTGGCTGATTTGCCACCAAAGCTTCAAAAATTGTCCGGAGGAGGAGCTAGAATGGAGGGAAAACTTCCACCCAAATTGAGAAAGATGAATTCTGATCGCTTTACATAACAAGCATAGACATTTAGATATTATTTAAAGTTTGAATTATTAGTCAATCCAATTTGAGCAGGAAAGCAAACTCTCTAAAGAGGGTATAATAGCTAAAAGGTGAAAGTTTCCTAAGCACTACATGCAAACTGGGACAGCGGTGTCCTTCCCAGATAATGATGTACTGTAAGTATAATGTTATGATGAAAGACCTGAAGTCCTGACTGAGGTCATAGGAGAGCAAATATTAATTGGCATGTAGTATCACAACAAGCATGCAATAATAGTGTGCAATTTTTGCATATAGTTTTCTGGCATGATTCTTACTATATTTATATTGTATATTCTGAAAATATGTAAAGGGAAGTGTTATTCTCCCCTGTATTTCTTAAGGGTAAGTAGTAGGTAAAACATGAGTAGGAAAGTTTCAGAGCAAGTTATAATTTAATTTAAAGTGTATTTATTTTTTCTGATGTAGATTGTGATGTTTTGTTCAAACAAAGTAGTTATGGTGCATGTTTTCTTTCTTAAAATAAGGCTATCAACATTAGTCAATTCCAAACACCAAATTTCTTAGCCTTAAATTATTTGCCATTTTATAATTTGCTTTAATAATTTCTTTGGTTTTTTTTCCTGCCATTACAATGCTGGGAGAATTTAAAGTGTACTTCATAAGAGGTGTTGCAAAAAATTGTACTATTTAGGGCTGGGCAAAATATCTCAGAGTTTGTGTTTTAAGTACAAAATTTAAAATAAAATCATGAGATCATTTTGTTTCATGACTAATAATATTAATGTAACAAAACATTCAAAATGGGCACATTTGCTTGATTTTTCTGATGTAAGTAGTATCAGTCTGATAGGAAAATGTAAAATCGACTTAGACTTTCTGAGTGAAATTTTGTCCCAATTACATCAAAGGCAAAATACCGACTAGCTTCAATGGGGCTGGGTTTTCACCCTCCACATTTAGGACCCAGTCATGCAAACTGTTACTTGTGCATCAGTGGAACTACTGGTCTGATTAGGGACTACTCACTTGAGTAAGAGTCTGCAGGATCTTTTGCTTTAGTTTTCCAACCAAATTGGAATCTCACAATCAGAATTATTTTTTCTGATTTTTCAAAAATTGCTAAATCACTTACTGAAACACCAAAAAATGTTAATGCGCTCTTATTGTTGACAAAGTCCATCTAGGCAACTTTCCCCTCTCTTTTAGGGGAATTTTTCAAAAAGCAAGAGAGAAGTGCAAGAGGTCAGTTCTTCATAAATGTATTTTTAAACTTTGTTTTATTTTTCATTTCACTTTGTTCTAAATTCTCTTGGCAGAGATGAGCCAGCTTGGTATGGCATAGCATAGATACTGCCAGCCCAACCATGAGTAGGTAGCATTTCAGTACCGATCCTCTGCTTGGAGTTGTCCTAGTTCTTCCACTAAAAGTTGAACTTCTATATAGCGTACATCACAGCATCTGGAAATACTCACTCATTCGTTGATGCTATATCATTACTCGAAGTGGTGCTTTGGCATGGTATCTGCATCTGGTTTGGCGTTTCAGGAATAGGTCTGGCTTCTGGGGAATCTTCAGGCAGTGAGTATTTCTATGTTGGCTCATCTCTATTCTGTTCATAAAAGGGTCAGTGAGATTAATTTGACCATAAATGTGTAGCTGGTGCACTTCTGGAAACTGTCATTAAATAAGACAACAGCAAAAATATTAGTAATAATTTACTATTAATCCTGATCTCAAAAAGTGTGGGATGTAATTTTTTTGTAATTATCCAAAAGTACAGTAGTACCACAGTGAACAGGAATCTTTTTACTTTCAGAACATACATTATTTTGATAACTGTGTGGTGGTAACTGATTTCAAAGGGCTTTGGACCATCTTAAGTGAGAGTGCACATTTGTTGTACTGTATAAAGAAGTAATAATAATAGAAGATCTACCAATATTTGGAAAAAAATAATTTATTTTATTTTGTAATTGGTTGTAAGGAAGGAAAAATAGGGAACCTACATTGCTAGAAGTGTTGATCCAAATATAACAAATGATACTCAGCACTGTTCGCCATCTGCTAATTGTGTACTTATGGATTTCACATTTACTTACTGAGTTTTTCAGAGTTTATAATGATCTGTGATCTACATTGCACGCTTGTTAGACTTTTGGCTAAACTGTCAGCCCTTTGCACATTATTTGGGGTGTGTAGTAGTGCCATGCTGTAAATGCCTAGTGAGCAAAACTCTCATGCGTTAAAAGATTAATTCTGACAGCTTCGTTGTCCCTTTGGTGTTGATACTTTCTGACAGGCCTTCTTACAAAATACATTTGACATCTGTGCCATTCAAGTCTGAAAAAGTCCTCTCAAAGCAATTTTTGGCACCTCTTATTCCATTGTGTAAGTTTCTGCAGTGTGGAATTTTTTTTAAAAAAAATCCTACTCTTAAGATATTAACTTTTTAGCATTTCCTTTTGGGAAACTTTGGAGAAAGTTTGTGCAAGAATATCAAGTATATTTTTAAAAAGTAAATAAATTATGCTAGTGGAACCTGAATACAAATAGTATGAGAATTAGAACTGTTGATAAAGTGCAAGTGAACCACAAATTACTTAAGTTGTGTCTACATGACAAAGTTTGACTGACATGCAGCTGCAGACTTTTGAATACACTTGGGCTTGCACACATTTGAGTGCTTGTGTGGCGCTGTGCATACTCACAAGTGTAAAATGGGGTGCACCAGAGGTAGGTATCCCAGTATGCCCTATGGCACCATCTGGTGCAATGCCTTGTGGGATATTTTTACTGGGCTTTGTGAAATACCAGGGATTTCTGGGAACTAGGGGTCAATTTTCCACCATGCCACTTTCTTTGTCCTGTAGTGGCTTGCCCCAATCCCATAATTTTTGCGCCATTTTAAAAAACGTCCACAGTTCTGCAAACTGCTTTCCTATCTCTACCATCTCTGGCAAAAGCCTGGACCCTGCATAGCTCCGCACAATTCTCATGAGTGTTGCTAATAAAGGCAAACGATTCTCCAGTATTTGCAGAACTTGAATGAGTACTACTACAATTGCTCATGCAGTGAGGAAGATGCAGAGATGTTTAAGCACAATGACTGGATGCAGATAGACGTAGCGGGGGGGTGGGACGGAGAGATCCAGAGCAGCTCCACATGGTGAATCTGTGTGTCTGGGCCTGAGAAACTAGTACTGATTGGTGGAATTGCATCGTAATGCAGGTTTAGGATGACGAAAAGCGGCTGCAGAATTTTTGGATGCAAAAAGCCATGTTCCTGGATCTTTGTGGCAAGCTCACTCCAGCCCTCCAGTGCAGACACACCAAAATAAGAGCTGAATTGACAGTGGAGAAGCAAGTGGCAATTTGGATTCTGGAAACTTGCAATACCAGATTGCTATCAATCACTGGCCAGTCATGTTGCAGTTGGAAAATCCACAGGGGGAGCCACTGTCATCCAAATGTGTAAGGCCATTAAGTGTGTCCTGCTGCACAGGACTGTGACTTGGCAATGTGCAGGAAATAGTGGCTGGACTTTCAGCAATGGGGTCTGCAAACAGTGGTGGGGTGACAGACAGACAGATATACTTTTAAGTGTGGCTGATCCTGTGGTTTTCATAGGTCAGTGTACATGTAGCTATGGCTCTCCTGGTTTTCCCCCAGTGTGGCATGGTAGCTGTAAAGATGTATACCATATTGCCACTTGTTACATGGGGGCGGGTGGGTATCAGACCATGGTGTTTTCCAAGGCCTGGAAAAGCTACTGAGTCTGAGGTCTCTGGGCATATAGGTCAATAATGCTCTGTAACATCTAAGTTTGTTGTCCGAGCACACCTGTCATGTTGTAATGCATTTCCCAGTATGCCTTTTGGTCCTTTTCCTTCTCCTGCAGCAACCGCTTTCTCCATTCTTGGTCTTTCTACATTGTCACGGTCATATGTCTTCTCCAAGCCCTGTGTTTACAGTCTGAGTTTGTAGAGGATTGGAAGATCTCGCAGAATATATTCTCCCTAGTCCACTTCTTTCTCTTCCTGATCAGGATCAAATATTTAGCAGATCTGGAGGGGGCACTCTCAAGACTACCAGGTCAGAGGTTGCTGATTAAAACAGACTGATATTGCATCAGATTTATACCCACAATGAAAAGGGAATGATAAGTCTAAAATCTCTCAGACGTTATTTCCTGTAATAAGAAATCCTGGTTGTCACTTCAGTTTTGGAGCGACTCACTACAGCACCACTCAGCAGCTCAAGCCATGGTGAGTGGGGTGTGGGGTTCTTCTTTTGCATAGAAGGTTTAAATGCTAGGTGCCCCTGGGTGTGGGTATAGGCAAAGTGCAGTGAATAGTGGCAGTATTTTCATAGGCAGTGATAACTTTGGCTGATATCTCGGCACAGACAGCCCTACTGCCAGTGGCATCCCAAAACTACCTGGGCCCATATGCTGCACAGATAGCCTATTTACTGCAATGGTGCCAGCCACATGCAACACACAGTGTCATGGGAAAATCTCTCATCAGGGGTGAAGAAAAAAGGCTATCATTCCTAGAAAGGTTTGGGAGAGGATCGCAGAGGTTCTCCATGGACATGACTGTTCAAATTAATAAAGTTCTCTGCATGACCCCGGCCCAGCCCAGCAAACCAAAGAATAGAAAAGTGGATACCAATTCTACCTCTGTTTGCTCTACCTCTTGCCTGAGCACAGGGCAATAATCTGGCGTGAATGATGTAATCATTCTGAATTTATTCTCTACCATTTTTTTTTCTCACATTATACCAGTTTTTGTCCTCTACATTTGCTGATGAGATGGGCACCTTTTTTTAAATGGGGAAGAAGAGCAAGATGGGAGGGAGATGAGATTACTGGCAATAAAAAGGGGGAAATGATTATAAAGAATAATGTCTGTACACACTTACTAACACTCCCTTCTTATCAGCCAGCTTATCTGTGTTCAGATGGTGGGACTGGTTTTAGTCTGATGGAAATTCAGACTGTTTCTGGCATGGTTTTTCCCCTTCTCCTTACAACAGGTATGCAATTCAGGGTCCTGCAAAACATCCACAGTAGAATGCAGGGTGCTGGCAGGGTCACTGCCAAGTATGGCCTGCAGGTCATTCTAAAAATGGCAGGTCTACAAGTTAGCATCAAATTTCTTGTTGCCTCCCTCTCCTTCTGGTATCCCTGGGAAAGTTACTTCATTTTCACACAGAACTGCTGGTCATCTCTGTTGTTCTGCAGTTTCAATATCCCCTGTGCAATTTGCACATAGATGTCTATATTTCCAAAGCTATTCCATAGATTTTACAGTCTCTTCTCCCCACAGGCCAAGGAGATCCAAGACTTCTTGTTTACTCCAGGTAGGAGCATGTTTAGTAGCATCTGTGTGCAGAGCCAGCATGGCCAGAGGCACACAACAAAGGTAAGCTGGTAGGTGTGCTTGCCAAGGTAGGCAATCAGGAAGAGTCATTTCAGAATCACATGGGAGGTGCTAATAGGGAGGTGGGATGGTTAAGGGATTCTAGTCTCTGTGACCATTGCCACTGGAGTTCAGAATTGTTACAGGGACATGCATATTGCGAGACAGTGGCTGGAGGACTGCTAGGATCAACAGAGGTAATTCAGTATTTATACTTGCACTGCATCAACCTTAGTAGGCTCACCATGGCTCTCTGACACTCAGGGAGGTGGTGCTGTGTGATGGGCACTTATGCTGGTAGGAGATAGGCTTTGGTTTAGACACATGCACAACTAGGGTCAACACAAGTGGACTTAAGTTGATCTAACTTTGTAGTGTAGATCAGGCCTTAGTAATCTGAAGAAATCATGCTTTGAAATTGGAAAGTACTGTCCTTTTTATGTTATGTTTGATGCTGCAAAACATTTTGATAAATATTCAGTTATAATTAATTCAAAATACCTAATTTTTTTTACAAAACATTCACCCTTCCCTGCTGGGAATAAGGCTGCTGAGTCCTGTGGCACGTACTGGAATATAATGTATGTTAAGACTAAAATATTGATAAGTGCAAACAAACATGAATAATAATTTAGTTTGTCATTTTTTTAAGAAACTGAAGTTATTCTGAGTTAATATTTAATTTGTTAGCATAGCCACTTCTCTCATTCCATCATTTTTGTTTTTGCCCAGCCCTAGTGCTTAAGCTAAAAAAGTATTTCTGTCTGACTGCACAGCAGGTCTGTGTTCTCTACTGCTGAATTTATGCTTGAATTATATTGTAAATTGTATATATTCAAATTAGAATAAACTAATTGCATTTTCTGGCATGCAATCTATAATTGTATAAATGTACAAGTTTTTTTGGATTATACAAAATTACAAACTCTTGTATTCGTTAATACTGCAAGCTCAGTTTTATCTAAAGCTATATTAAACTTTCAAAAATTGTTGGGTTTAAACATCAGTGTACTTGTCATTTATCAAATGTACCCTACATATATTTTTTTAACAAATGAATAAATATTCAGGGTTTTGATTTTTGTACAATTATTTAAATGATGAGGTGATAGCCTTATGATTTGGCATATACTATACAAAAATGATAGGTCCCCTTCAAATCAGGAAACAAGAACAGGACTTCAGGTGATTTAGTTTTTAAGCAACAGTGATCACAGCAAAGGACATTTCTGGAGGGGTTTTGGGCCTGATCCATCTCCTATTAAAGTTAGTGGAAAGACTTCAACTAACTTCAGTAGATATTGGATCATGATAACCAGCTGTGAAGAACTGATGGCCCATGACAGTATTAATTCCAGGCAGTCATCAGTTTTCATGAAACACTGTGCTCAGTAGAAGTTATTGCTCGTAAATTGCATGATATTGCCTCCAGGTAATTTGACCTTCTGTACACACATGCATCCCTCTATGGCACCTCATATGAGTCAAGATCAAAATTGAGTTCAAAACATAGAACCAGCAACAGGCTGTCTTTGGCACAGATAGGTGTATCATGTCTCTTTAAGAGCATTATTAAAAGCTACTTTTTGTCCCCCACATGTGATGTAATTTTTAAGGTTCTTCTGGGAGGAAAACTCCTTTTCCCCAAGCCTGTGTTAGTAATAGGCCAAATACTCTTTGAAAGTGGATTCCTGATATATATTCATATTGACTTTTCTTTAATATGCAGCCCTTCTTAATAAAGCTGTTTACTTAGGAAGATACAGGATGCAGTTTCCGTTAACCTAGATACTGTTGATTAATACAGGCCCATTTCAAACAAAGTGTTTGAATATCAGACATTTCGATAGTTCATTTTCTCTGAGATGGATTTATATACCTACTAGTTTCTAGAATTCTTGTTTCATTTTAATAAAAATACTCTACACTGAACCAAAATACCTCTTACCACTATTGTAATTGTTTAAAAAAAACACATTACTATATAATATGGTAGTGGGGTTTTTTCCAAGTCATCTAAATTTGCTGATTCAGGAAAGAGAATTAGTTTTGATAGTAAGGGATCTGTGAATCAGACTTTAGTTGCACTGTCACAAAACCTACCAAGCTGTTCCCGTACCATGCTACCCAAGCCAAAAATATCTTCCTAGTGCAGCCTCGGATGTTATTTACCTGCATATGATTTGCCATCCATTGCATCAGTGTGGAGGACCTTTATAAATAAAATTTTTCAGTTACAACATAGTTCAATTATTCTTAGTGAGCATACCTTAATGTTCAGAAACATCCTGCTGATATCATTCACAGATGTTTTAACCTGGTGGTGCACAAATTCTCTTTTTGCAGGGATGAAAGCAGGAACCTAATAAAATAGAAGTTTAGTGGACTTGATGATGTAGATGATCCATCATAGAACATGCAGACAGAATGGAGCTGTCCAAAAGACTAAGCTTCACACTGCTATAAATGAGAATTTATTTCTTGCTATGTGGGAAGGTATCATTGTTAGGTCCTATATTTCTTTACATTAACTATCATCCGATCTGCACAAAAGTGGGGAGTTCTGCTTCTGTGGCCTACTCCTCTAACCCTGAAAAATCAGGCACAAGATGCCTCCAAAAATCAGTGGCCACTTTTGAAAATTTCAGCATTCTGAGTCTCAGTTCCCCAATAGTACAATGGGACTAATAACACTTTCCTGCCTTACAGAGGAAGTTGTGGGGTCCTTGGGCACTACAGCCACCGGCACATGCAAGTAAATGGAATCAGGTGGGTTTTCCTGTAGTCAGCAATTTTGGGGGAAAACATGCCACTTTTTGCAGTTACCCTGCCTCCTCTAGCCCTAGCCACTTTGCTGCCTGGATATTTTGTGAAGAATTTATCTGTGAATTTTCTCCCTTTATAGGTGAGGGCAATATTTGTGGGCCATGGATAGACAGGGACAATTGTACTGAGGTACACTGTGGGAAAACTTAAACTTCTGTATTTAATGCAGAGGCTGTTTCATCTTCACATTATTATGGGAAAAATCCAGTTTGCATCAAGGATTTATAGTCACAATGCTTTGGAAAAAAACAAACATTGATGTTAAATTTCATTTGTGTTTTCATCCCCTTGATGCTAGAAAATGCATGATCGAGAGAAATTGGAACCAGAATTTTCAGATCAGGTAGGATTATTTAAAGGGAAAAATTATTTCTGGGACATTTAGGCCTTGGGTCTGAATGAGGCTGGCCTAGAGTAAAAGAAATGTTTGTATAACCTTGTCTGGAGGGTAGGGGCGTGGAAATTATGGGCAAACATAATTTTGTAACGGAAAAGAGAGTGGGTGAAAAATTTTGCATGACACATTTATATATACCAAGAAGGAATGGTAATTTTTCACTGGATGTCCATGAACATGAACTCATTGGAAGAAAACTGAACTTCTCTCTGAATGTATAATCTAAGGGTAACATGCCAATTTCACTGCAGTCAATGGGAGTTTTGGAACTGGAAAGTGAAAATCGCACTGCAGGCACCTGTGTGTATCATTCGGTACCTTAATACCTTTAAAAAACTGGCCCATAGTCACCTTTTGAAAGTGAAACCTAGGCTCCTAAACTGCTTAAGAGCTTTTGAAAATGTTACCCTGATTCAAATTACACTTGCAATAAATACTTTAGAGGGGATTTTATCTTTAATTAAAAGATGTAAACAGATCTTAAATGTTAAGACAAAAATTCTAACAGAAAAATATAACAGGCATGATTGGCTCAAAAATCTGATCTTTTTTGTTCTGCAAGATAAGAGTGAAAAGTTTCACTGTAAGGGAAATAGAGAATATATAGCAGTTTGGTGTTATTACAGACATCACCTTATTAGTCACCTGGTGTAAACTGATTGACTGTCATGATTTACCTTCACAGTTTGAATGCAATCCATAACATTTCATTAATAGCCAAGAGCTGAGAAATCCAGGTATCTGAAGATAATCTTTTTCACTTATAGAAAATGTTTAATTTCCTTTCTTCATTTATAAATTAGTACAATACTTTGTATATACGATTAGTTTTATATATACTATGTATATAAAATCAATCTTCCTTTACATTATTTTTCTCCATTTTGAACTGAAAATGGAATCATGTAATCCATAGCTTTTTAGCATACCAGCGATACTTACTACTACAACCATCTCTTACAGCTGAATCTGATGTGCTATAAGTGTGCTTGTGGTGTTCTGAGATTGAACTGACTCCAAGAGAAACCCATGTTTTCACACAGTGCTATTTTAGAGATTCTTACATTTAAATTTCATCTTGAAAAGGCAGAAATATTTTTCTTTAAATTGCTATTACTCCTGTTATGACTTAACATTAGTAATTACATAATACTGGAAAACATGCACTGTGCATTACAGAACAAATAAAAAGACACATCTTGCCCTAGAATAATAGTTGGGCTAGATTCAGTAGCATTCCTGTGGATTCATACTGGTATACTGAAAGTAGAATTTGACCCTACATTCTAAGATAGCCAACACCATTGGTCAATTGCAAATATTTGAGGCCTGCCTGATTGTCAAAAATAAACAAATATCATGGTGATAGATACAGCATAGGAACCTGAACAAAATAAAAACAAACATGTTCATAATTTGTGGATATAAACAAAATTGTTCATTTAGTCAGTTAGATACATAGTTGCTTACCTCATCCCATACCTCCGTCCCAAATATCTTGTTTGTCACAGATCCAAAATCAGGGAGAAAAAATCTAGAGGCAACGTAGTCATTGTGTTTCCTTCCAATGTCATAGGTAGAAAAAGTTCACGCACATCAAAATCTTTTTAGTGCTTCTACTCAATTTGTGAGTCCAGAGACAAGACTAACTTGAGCATCCTGCTAAATCTATAAACCCACAGTTGTTTTAAGAAACTTAGTACAATAGCCAATTCTCACCATTAATCGGGAAAATTCCCTTGATGTTGATGAGAGCAGGATTAAGTCTTTATTGCATAGAGCAGTGGTCTTCAAACTTTTTTGATCGTGAACTCCTATCAGTAAAAAAAATTTGATCATGCACCTCCTGCCACACCGGCTCTACCATTTTTGCCGAAGCGCAAAAAAAAAAAGGGCCGCTTGGACTCCCGCCCGAACTGCCGAAGCGAAAAAGAAAAAAGCGTGTGCGCCTCCTGCCACGCATCCCCAAGGATCCTCTTGCGCACCCTGCTTTGGAGACCACTGGCACAGAGTGTAATGTAACTCATGCCTGCTTGGTGTGGCACTTTGTCCCCCTCTAGCGGCAACTAGACCAACTAGCGTGGGCTAAGAGAGGTGTCCTTTAGCTCATGTAGTAGAGGCTCATGCATTAAACTTCAGAGATTCCAGGTTTGAGCCCACGTGAAAATGACTTGGGTCTGTCGACATTACAACAGCACATGTAACAGGGCATTAAAATGAGCTGATCTGTAGCAGAGAAAGCTTAGACAATTTTTGAAAATTCACACACCCATAATGAAAAAAAACCAAACAACTTCCCTGTGAGCGTGCACACATGGAGGGCAGATGTGGATTTTTCAATTCACAGGTTTGTTAGTGATCATGGGATGTTCCTGTCCCCTAGTCCTGAATATTTATCCTATGTGATTCACAAGGGCCCAGCTCAGAAACATAAATTCATGTTCTATTTATTTCCCAAATTCCTAAGAGCAAGGCTGTAATTGCTGTTAGCTGTAATGAAACAGGCTACTACTCCCATCTGCAGTTCTGCTACTCTGAGTCTTCACATGCTAAGGCTTGTTGTGATCTCATTAGTTACTCTCAGTTTATGATATTTGGGAAATAATGTGCTGTATTTTCAGTGATGATAATGGACACCTTGTTGAAAACAAAGTAGTCGACAGCCAGGGCTGTGTCCCATTTGTTCTTATCTGTCACCATAGAAACAGGTAATATTCCACAGATGGCGCAATTTTATAAAACTAGTTTAAAAAAATGATTCAGCTGTTGGACAATTTTTATTTTAGAGCCCTTTCCACTTATGTCTTGTAAGAAGACTGAAGATGGCTTAAACTAGGCTGTAGCACAATGAAACCCACAGATGCCACGTCCATGCAAGCAACTGCGGTGGAGACCAGGCAAAGATATGCCTAGCCAGTAAAGATTTATCCTCCTGACTTTCATTTAAAATTGGTAGATGTCAATCATGCAGCTCCCAGTGGATTATTTCATTCTCTGTTGGAAATACAATTGGAGAGACGTAAAGCATCCAGCAGGTAGTTTTAAACTATTTTTTCATTAATATTTTGACAATGTGGTGCTCCCACTTCACCTGTAGCTAAAGATAGTACAACTGGACCCTGCATTGATAATATTACAGCCCATGAAATGTATTTCTGCTATAAAACACACACTGAGAGGAAACAAGAAGTACAGGAATCAATTTGATTTCAAATTTAAGACCTCAGACAAGGGCAATAAAGGAGCAGATACTATGACTTGCAAAAAAGCTTTTTCCATCAGCTTGGATTCCAGCTTGGAGGTGTGCTGTGGGCTACAACAAACTCTATTTCAAATAGTGTTTCATGACTACATACCCCATGTAGCTAACAAACAGTTCCCAGCCAAATGAAGGAAGAGAACAAGCAGGGACTTTTATTAGTGTATGTGCAGCAGCACACGATATAAATTATTTTGGAAAAGTATAGCCACACATTACTAATTATGACAGATGCCCTTAGGAGTTGAAGATTGCATGCTGGCTGTATAATCTGCTACTCCACCAGTGTGACAAACAGCAAGTACGTTATAGATGATAATTGTCTGTTGATGACTATAGCCCATTATGACAGGTGGCTGCTAAACTATTTACATGTGATTGTCTAAGCAGCCCATAGTGTGATGAACTGAGGATATTTGTTGGAGTTGCAAGCTACTGCTCTGAGAGTGTGTATATGTGTGGTGAGGGGTTCTGGTCCTGCTGGCAGGCTAAGTGGTTATAGGAAAGCTTGCAGTTGGAGCTAGTCTGCAAGAAGCCCACCTAAAGCAAGATAGAATGAGTTGTGCTTCTCTGCCTTAGAGAGTAGCCCCTGCTCGCTCTCTCTGTTTTTAGTTGTTGTGGGTTAATGTTCTGGATTTTCAGAAATAAGTAGTCCTACATTGCAACCTTCTAGCAACAGCATTTCATGTTTTTATCTCATTTGTCTGTTTGCATGCCAGGAACATCAACTATTATGGCAATGCAGAACACTTGTTAGCTGCCAATGATAAGTACGTGGACAATTTAGAAATCTAGATTCCTTTCTAATGTTATGTGTTGAAATGGATTCTAGCAGGAATTATGCCCAAACTCCTGAAAAAGTTTACTCTGTGTGGCTGAAATAGTTAGTATTGGATGTCAAGCAATATTTTATTTTTTGTGGTTATTATTTTCATACAGTCTCTCTGTGGTTTCTATGGCAGTGGGTTTCAAACTTTTCACTAAATTGAACCACCAGACTCGACCCATCCAAGGTCCAAATTCATAGTGGGGGGGGAGGTGGAGGATACAAAATCATAGGCCTGCATCCTTCTCCTCTGCCTCCTTACCCTGCCAATGGAGCACCAACCACCCACAGCAGCACCTTCCACTCTGACACCCCAACCCTGATCCTGGCCTGGTACAGAGGGGAGCCCTGGCGTGGGAAGTGGGGTTTGAGAGTGAGCACACCCCATGCTCACCCTATGGTTATGGTTCCTGTCCTATGGGACTGGGCCTAGCTCCTCACGCCGCATGTTGAAACCTGGCGTGTGGCCTCACAGCGCCACTGAGGTCTGGCCCAGCCCTCTTCTATCATGACAGAAAGGTAGCTGAGCCAAATTTAGTGGCACTGACACCTTGTACACCAAGTTGCAATGCCACTCACTCAGATTTGGTGTGGCTGCCCTTCTGTCATGATGGAGCTGAGTGGCGCTGCAGCCTCATCCACCAGGTCACAATGCTGAATTGGGAAGCTCGCCCTCCAGCCCCACTCTTTCCCCTGGCCTCCCCACCAGAGTGGACTGTGACCCATTTAGAGACTTCCCATAACCCACTGGTGGTTTGCGACCCAGTTTAGGAAACACTGTTCTATGGTGTCCATCACTGTGGTATTTAGACTCTGCAAATGTACATTAGGTCTGCAGTGCTAGTCCACTTCAAAGTGTGTTCTGTTTGTCTTCCCCAGGACATAGGGCACTTCTTTGGGATTCATTATATAAGAGTTTGCCTGAACAAGAACTGAGGGCCACATTGCCTCTGCCAATGGAAAAATCCACGGGGATAGGAGAAGAAGATGCTGCAAAATGCAGTGGGGTTTAACTCCTTATGCAATGGGTAACGAGTTCCACCTCCAATACTTTCAGACCCCTCATAAGAAGGGCGTGATTTTCTTGGGATTTAAAATATGCAAAGAAAGGAGGAGGGGACAAATATCTAAGGTGTATTAACCATTACAGGCCAGATTCACAGCCCAGTTCCACTCCACTTTATGCCAATCAGCTGGCACAAAGAATAGAAACTGCCTGAATGTTCCAGCTAGGGACCACCCCAGCAGACCTACAGTACGTAATGCCAGAATTGTTGGCTTGTATACCCCACCCTCTGTACCCCCAGCATAGAAGGGCATGGCTGGAGTGTGCTCACCAGTTGGTGGACAGTCCCAGACAGGCAGCTCTAACTTGCAACAGGGCTGGTATAGAATCAGGTAGAGCCACTTCTCTGCTGTGTAAGCAGATTTCTGGAGAATCCGTCCTAAAAGCTAAACATGGAGGGGGAATAATATGGCCGGTTTAGACAAAACTAGGGCACCAAAGACATATTCACACATTCATCTATGCAGAATCAGTATGTGCCAGTCCAGCAAGAGAGCCAAGGGACGGTTCATCCACATTTGTATGTGTTCCAAATAACATTCCTTGACTTTATTGTATGCCGTCACATGACAAATGAACAGTGCAGCTCAGTCTCAGCCATGGATTTCCATGACAAGTTCAATTAAGTGTTTGTGTCACTAAGGAATAGAATCTTCAAACTGAGATGTGCAGAAAAACAATGATGGAGAAATGTATTAAGTAGAATAAAGGTTAACTACCTGAAAATAGTTCTGGTAATCAGTGAATGGAGCAAAGCAGTTTCCTTACCTATTTGTTTGCATCTCTGCTTAAGATTTAGTCCAGATCAATTGTCCATTTATTTTTCAATTCCAATAGCTTTTGAAATAGTATATAATAGTTTCTTCACAACATAGTTAAATGATACAAGTTTATTCTCCCCTCCATATATGCATATCATTCCCAGTGCCATCTGAATGCAAGATGTGTGCATTGAGGAGATAATAAATCTTCATGCCTAGAGATGGAGTAAACCTCTGATTCAAAAACCTTCAGAAACAGGGTTGTTTGGAAAGCTGCAGGGATTTTGAGTAATTGCAGGGCTGCACACAACCTGCCAGTATGAACTGACCACAGAGGATTCAGCCCAAGACAAGATTTTCTGCTGGGGTAAAAGAGGCCCATGACTTCAAGGCGATTTAAGTTCCCAGTGGCATACCAGAATCCTTTCTAGTTTATCTTTGACAGTGAGGGGGGAAAAAAAGCCGTAATCAAGGTTGGTAAATGGAGAACAAAAGCAGAAAGGATGGAAATCTAACAATCTCTCTCTCTCTAGTGGCCTTTTCTGCATTGTTGGGTGAACTACAATGGTCAAATTCCAGTCTTGTATTTCTATTGGACTCAGTGGAGTTACACCAGGGATGAATTTGTCCCTAAATGTTTAATGGCTGTAGTACAAAATAAAACATACAGGGCTACTCAACCAATTAGATTACGTGTTTGAACATAAAACATCTATTATGAATTAGATGGTGCCTTGCATAGTGGAGCAGATTCAGTAACAAATGACCTGTTTTTCTGCCCATTTGGTCTCCAGAACTGTAAGTGGGGTGGGATTACAAGATTCTTTTCTTTAACTTGTAATTTGTATCTTGCATGCATGTTATATGGTGTATACTTTTACGGTTGCTTTATTCAGAGGACTCTCTGGTCCCATGTTACACCCTCTATGAAGTTCTGCATCTGGAGCATTGCATTCCATGTTCTCCTTTAGAAAAGGAGATCTCTTAGAAGGGTTAACTGAGACTGCTTTTTTTCAGCAAGCTTTCTAAGGTCACATTCTGAGGCCCCTTGGATCTAGGGGGAATAGTGGAGCAGGAATGTGGGACGTGCTGACTGATTTTCTGTTTCATTTACAAAGCATTATCTTTTCACTAATAAACTTTTTCCTCTAGTGCATTGCATTAGGCACTCGTAAATTTGCTGGAAAATTTATTAAACTATTAGAATTATCACTCTGGAGCCATAATATTTGTAAATGATAGTCCAAAGTGTGGAAACCTTCCCCCCTGGTCTTTAAGAGGTGAATATTTCACCTAGATGTGGTATTATAAAATGAGGAATTCAGAAACCCTAGAAAACACAGGGTACCTATAATAGGCTATGAAGCCTTTTACCTCTGCATGGTGGGTTCAAATGCAGGCCAAATTAGTGATAACTGGATTCATTATTATTCGATGACTGTACACAAGTCAGTGCTCGCCAGTCCATTTCTAACAGATAGATGTTCTGTTACATAACCACCACCCCCTCTACCAGGTGTGGTAGTTTCAGCAGGAAGACCTGGGCTGATGAGGTGAGAAGACAGCTTTAGCCCCCTACCTGAAATTCATCTAGGTTAAGGGTGAGGCAGTGTACAGTGAATGGTGTTATCCCTTTTGCAAGCCGTAATGGCTTTCGGCCTTTGCAAGGGCTCAGCTTCCTGCTGGCAGAAAGATTGGTGTCAGGCAGATGGTACTTTCCAGTGTCATTTAGTTAGTTACACAAGGTATGCATAGGGCTCTTCACTTTCAACAGGGGTGGCCAAAACTGCACACACACAATTCTGTTTGCAGAGTGCTGAGCTGAGACACGAGTGAGTGAAGCCCTGTTGCCAAGAAACAGCATCTTTTGTTTGCAGCCTTGTCCTGCCTCTCTCAGGCTAAGCATACTGTTTCTCTCTCCCTGGAAGCCTTTTAGCCTAACATCACTAACCTTTTACTGCATGGAACTCATCCGTATAGTCCAGGCTTGCCTGCCCCTTATCCCACCTTTTCTCCAGCTGCTCTGCAACACAAAGGACAGGTCTGACTATGCACAGTGTCCAGGAGAGCAGACTTTTACTAATCCCCATCCAGTGGTAGCCTTAGCCAGTCCTCATGTGGATCCTGTAGGCCAGACTGATGGGTTAAATGTGACTTGATTTAATACTATTAATGCTCAGGCAACTGTAGAGGCCTGAGAGAAGGAAACAATTCTCATAATAGGAAAATTTGTAAACAATCACTTGCAAACCTATGTCTCGTAGATAGAGGAGAAAAATATACACCTTTAACAGTGACCATTCAGTTCATGCTGTTCAGAGAGACACTGTGGGTAGCAGGAAAACAGTTTAGTGTAGACAGGGCCTATGGCAACAGAGAGCTTACAGCAGCACAGCTGTACTGATGAAGCAGTGCCGCTGTAAGAGCTCTTGTATAGTTGCTCTGTGCTGACAGGAGAGAGCTCTCCTATTAACATAATTACTCCACCCCCCCAATGAGCAGCGGTAGCTATGTTGGTGGGAGACGCTCTCCCACTAACATAGCGTTGTCCACACTGGCACACGTCAGTACCTTATGTCACTCAGATGTGTGTTTTTCACACCCCTGAGCGGCATAAGTTATACCAATATAAGTGGTAGTGCAGCCATAGCCTAAGTCTCCAAGTGAACATGGTACCTAACACTTAGAAATGTTAACTAGGTTTGCACAAGATGTTTTACTTGTCCTACAAAACCCAGGAGCTGAGATACAGGTTCCTGGGCACCAGCAGCTATAGACACTTCATCTATCAACTGTTTACATATACAGAGCACTCTTGTAACGGGCATCCTTAACCATAGGAAGCAGTATCCTCATGTTAGTATAGAAAGACATTGAATTATTAAAGATGAAACGCTAGATGATGGTCATTAGACTGTAGCCGATAAAGGACATAAGTGAGTGGTGTCAAATTGCCTGCTTATGCATATGTGAAGGATTCAGAGTTTGACCTCTGAGTTTCTGCCTGATAGGTGCTAGAGGCAAGAAAGAGCTCTGTGAAAGAGGGTTCAGCCTGTGAAATCTGCAGAACACCTATGTGAAGGCACCGGGTCTCCATTCTGTCTTCCAGACTCTGGTGTCTGTGGCATCATGGGTCTTTCCAATATCTGGATGCTGATATCTCCCTGCTGGGTTCTTGCTCCAACTCCCTCAGGGCTAAGAGGGTTGGTTGTGCACTGAGCAGAACCTCTGTAAGTTAGAGCCTAATTGCACTCCCATAAAAGACTACGGAAAAACTCCCTTGCATTCAAAGGGAGCACAATCTGTCCCTTAATGCAGACAGTAATCATTAACTTACACTGGGGCTAGCCATAGTGACTGGGGATGAATGGGTCCCCTCAACTTAGCCTCATCCCCACAGAGCACCTGGAGAGGGATATCCTTAGAACTGGGAGGAATAGGGTACAGGAGAAGGCATGGAGCTGGCACTTTTACACCCCTCCCCCCCAAAAAAAATTCCATAAGTGCCTGGCCTGCTGCCAGAATCGGAGACAGGTATGAACTGGGAAAAACTCAGTAGGTTTCAAGGCCTGACACCTACCAAAGCCAGAGGCTGGAATTGGGTTGACCTCTGGTAAGCTTTTTGGCAAGTGTGTAGATTCTTTTATTGTTTTTAATATGCTTTGTCTGTAATGGTTTCACCTTCATAATAAATTCGCGTACTTAGAAAGAGCTTTGTGGTAACTTATGAGGATGGGACATTATGCTGTTTATAACCTTTGAAGAGAAAGCATAGCACAAATGCTGGGCTGTTTAGCCAGTCAGGCTTGCCTAGAAATGTCACAATGCAGACAGGGAACTGTGCAGCTGGAAAAACACTGATCAGGAGGGAGAAAGATGCAAGTCTTTATCCCAGAGAGGAGACATACAGGGAGCTGGGAGCTAAGTGTGTCCTCAGTGGACCACAGAGGGGGTAATACTGGTGCAGTTGCTCTGAACTATGACTGTACTGTGTGATGATTCTAGGAAACTACTGACTCTTTAAGGGAGATGAATCAAAGATTTCAGAGGAGTAGCCGTGTTAGTCTGTGTCAGTAAGAACAACAAGGAGTCATCTCTAAGGTACCACAAGGATTCTAAAAGAGAAATTCTATTGTGGGCTTTGTGTCAGGGCCTAAGCCAATATTAAATATGGGCATATCCATAAAGTTCAGCATGTGCAAAAATCCTGGCAGGATAGGGCCCATAGATTACAAAGGGTGTAGGGGTAATTTTCAGGTCCGTTTATGGTAGATACATTTCTTGTGCACTCTGTCTATTGTCTCCCCCAATACCTGTCCCAAATAAGTTTATCAAACACAGCTGGGGAGAGGACACCATCGACAATTCGTGAAAGAAAAAATATTCTTTTCAAGTTTCATTCATGTTTAGCGAACATATTTCTGATTAGTCTGCTGCCAGGGGTGGCTCTATGTATTTTGCCGCCCCAAGCACTGCAGTCAGGCGGCTTTCGGAAGTGCACCTGCAGGAGGTCCGCCAGTCCCGCACCTTCAGTGTACCCACCGCAGAAGCCGGGGGACTGGCAGACCTCCTGCAGGGAAGCCACCGAAGGCAGCCTGACTGTTGCCCTCAGGGCGACCGGCAGGCCACCCCCACCTCTGCGGCTTGCCGCCCCAGGCAGGTGCTTGCTGTGCTGGTGCCTGGAGCTGCCATTACTAAAAAGCGAGAGTCGTAAGAATTCTTTGACAGCTGTTTTTCAGAATGAATGAGCAGCTCTTCATTTTTAAATATTTCAGCTAAGTGGTTAGTATGTACAATATGTAGAGACATTGTATTTGGTGGTCTTAATATTTCATTTCTACTGCCATTCATACAGGATACAATACAAGGAGCATCAGGTGAGATATTTCTGAATATAAAAGTAATTCTGGCTTTGTCAGTAAAATATGCATTACATTTCTGTCTCATTTAAACAAGTCATCATGACTTTTCCCTTCAACTATTCATAGTAAGATGACTATTGAGGAAAGTGACTGCAAAGTATTAATAGTGGTTATATAAATCATTTAAAGCCTTCCAAACTTTGCAAAGGGCAGGAAAGTAGTAGTCAACAAACTGTCAAGAAAAGCTGACAGATCTTTGCATGACTCAAGGCAATTTGAGATTGTATCCATGTCTCTGCATGCATTTTGGTTTTTTAATTTGAGCCATTGTTTTCTAGTATTAGAGCATGTGTATATGTAAGAGTGGGAAAAGCCTTGAGCTTAATAGTCCTGTGCCTCAGTTTACACATTTGTAAAATGGGCATAAACAACACTCTTGAACTGACAAAGGAAGAGAACTTCAGACTCAAAGACCCCAGATGCATCCTGCCAGCTGCTCTCTCTGTTACATTGAGTGTGCTTCAACTTAAGCACTTCCATTGATCACAGTCATGGCAGTATAGGCCAAGAAGGAAAGAACAGTCCCAAATCAGGACTTCATAGATTAAAACCCACCTCAAAATCCCCTCAGAAATATATCAGGAGCCATTGAAACTCTCAGTGGACCACAGAGGGGGTAATACTGGTGCAGCTGCTCTGAACTATGACTGTACTGTGTGATGATTCTAGGAAACTACTGACTCTTTAAGGGAGATGAGTGAAAGAACGTGGATGGTGCACGTTCCCTGCATGCTACTTTCTGCACTACCTTAAATTTCCAAGTAGTGGCCAATCATCATCCTGTGCAGAGAACTCTACAGGAATCTCGTCTAGCACTGGCAAAGCCATGGATGATAGCAAGAGCCACACAGGAAAGAAACATTAAATTAGATGCAAATGAAAAAAATTGCTTATCTGGCTGCATCTGCTATTTGAATTTTCACCAGCAGCTGCGAGTCTCATAGAATTCCAGAATCATGAAACTGAGTCACACATGGTAGTGTCACCCCTTTAGCCAGGGAGGCAGGTGGTATTCTTGCCAATTCTCCCCTTAACGAGTAGCACTCAGAAATGGAGACATGACATTTCTAAATACAGTAACACCTACCCACTGAGTAAAGTATTCAAGATTTGGCCCAATGAGATTTGCTTCTTCTCAGCTTTAGTATTTGTCCCAATTTAATCTTGGATTCAGTCAGTACTAAGGGCCGTAGGATTTGGCCTATTTATGAAGGAGCACTAGCTCCAGTATAGTTAAAGAAGAGCTGGGCTTACTCAGCAAACAGTGAGTTTTCTACATTATAAGCAAACATTTTTGCAGCCTGAAATTTTCAATTTTCTGTTTCTAAATATTAGCTAATTTTAAAGTATTAAAGCTAAATAAACAATTCAAAGTTTAAAAGGAAATTAGCAAGCTTGTTAAATGCAAGTACGATATGCTAATATACAATTAGCTTTTTTTCTGCATAGCATAGCTAACATCAGAAAAGTTGCATCTGCAAATACATGTAAACTGAGACATTACAATACAAAATAGAGGAAGACTCTATAGGTTTGATAGGGTGGGGAAAGAGATACCAAGACCAAGCATGGCAAAACTGAGAGGCTTGGGGAGTATATTTTGATTGTGTAGTGAAGATAGAAATTGCTAATGACATCTGTTGGTGGAATTGAAAAACTACCATCAGTTCTTATTAAAGCTGACACAGGGTTTGCTGTTTCTACTTTTTTATGAATGTGTATGAGAAATCATTCTTTCTATTTACAGAACACTAAAGAAAAATATAATATAACTAATGTGTGTGTTAATCATTTCAAGTTAAGATGTTTGTAAACGTATGATTTTGTTGGACTTTGCATAATATGTTGTTTGAGCTATGTACTATAATATGAAATGCATGGTGACAGAGGAGATTTAACTGTAAAAGAAGTTTAACTAAGCCTTAACTGGAAATTTTTATTTCTTTGCATTATTCTTAGTTCTCTTGGTGGACATTAAAATTGGGGCCAACTCAATTAGTTTATGCACTTGACAGTGTCCAGCACTAAAAACTTTTGCCTGAGAATAGTTCTTAGAACCATAGAAAACGGTTCATCATTGTGACAAGTGTTTGCCTGTTTTATGACAAGTGTCTTATTTCTGAGAAATGGGATTTTAGAAGAGTTATGGAGTCAGTTAGGAGCAGAGACCATTTTAAAGGAAGGCGAGATTTCTTTCACCCATGCTGGAAACAAACAGGAGATGTGACAAAAACTGATGTTAATGAGAGGATTAAAATGGGCCAAGGCTTTGCTCTTATCTTGGTCTCCTAGAGCAGTCTGCTCTGAGACTTCACCAATCTTTCATTAGCCTCCTTTTTAAAATTTAACTTTTTCCTAAGGCCCATAGTCACTTTGCAATCTTCTTTGCCTTAGCTAAGGATACTAGACCTTGAATCATTTTTTTTCCTAGCCTCCAACAAAAGGATTTTCCCATTTAAAAAAATGATTTTCAATCCGTGTCTTATTTAAGTTTAGGTCTATTTTCCAAACTTAGGTGAGCTATGAATTTGATTAAGTACTTTTTCCTAGAAGAGGTAAGGTGTCCACACATGGAGCCATCCTAAACCTCATTTGTAGTCCTCCTAAAGGTCCATTTTTTCCACGATGTCTACATGAAGATGGCCAAGCCTGTTTCATCAATTTATCTTGAGAGTGACCAGTTCATTTTTGTTGAGGGAGAAGATCAAATATTCTCAGCTTCATATCCATCCATATCTCTCCCAATGAGTGTGTGGGGGGAAACGAGGTGCTTGAATTGTGGAGGAAGGATGAGAAAAGGTAAAGTTAACATTTACTTTAGAAAAAAACAAAAAAAATTAAAGCCCTGCTACTAATAGGATACAGGTGTATCAGCACCCTGATCACAATGCTTTTATGGAGTATTCATTTACCCTACCCTTTGTCTCTCAAGTTATACACTCTTCAGAGAAGGGCATATGTCTTCTGTTTGTGGGAATTGCCTAATGCATAGCATACACTAATGTAATCTACATGATAATCATAAGGTAAAATTCAGGCTTCACTGAAGTCAATGGCAAAACTCCCCTTGATTTCATTGGAGCCAGTATCTCAACCAAAGTGTCTATATTCCACCAAAGAAAGCTAGTGCCTTAGCTGAATTTGAAGCTAAACTTAGGCCTGGTCTACACTACAGTGGTGCTCCTGCTAATGTAAGTTGCCTACTACATTGACTTCATAACTCCACCTCTGCGAGAGGCATAGCACTCAGGTTGATATTATTAAGACGGCACTGTCTGGGTAGATACTGCATTACTTACACCCCCTGTTGGCTGTCAGCCTAGTGTGGAGCTCACAACTGGAGATCTCCCTCCACGCTCTGGGGAGACAGGCTCCAGCTGTCAGTGCCCCACAGTGCCCCACTTCAGTCAGTGGAAGTGCTCTTGGTGAGGACATGCGCTACTGACAGAAGGAGCAGAGTGTGCACATGACCCACCACTAATTACTGCAGTGGCTGTACGTCAACTTAACTTCAGTTGACTTCAGCTTGTAGTGTAGCCAAGGCCTTAGTTTCAATAGTGTTAAACAAAGCTACACCTGTTTTAGGGCTGCCTGGTACACTTGCTGGCATAGAGTTTTGGAGAGAAGTTTCCCTGCCCATCACAGTCTAATATTATAGATTCTCAGCCCTTTAATGATGATCTTCATTTCTTAATGAAGAAAGCGCAAAAAGTTGGAGAGAGAATTTTTTGTGTCATGATAATGCTGAAGCATTTATTTAAAAGACTTTTTCCTATGAGATGTTCAGTAAAGAAGGACTTTTCAAAACACTTGAACAAAATTTATCCCTGATATAATGCCAATGAGTTTTGTGCACCAAGAATAAAATTTCAGTAATTAGTATTGTGGGAGCAGTGCCTCAAATTCTGCAAAGTTGGATCTTACTTAGAAAGTCTCTGAAATAAATTCACCTAACTTGACTCCAAGTGCCTTTATGATATATGAGTTATCAGACCACCAAAGTGGTCCCAGTGGTGGTAGGAGCACTCGGGGCTGTGACTCCTAAGCTGGGTGAGTGGCTCCAGTAGATCCCAGGAACAACATCAGAGCTCTCTGTCCAGAAGAGTGCAGTGCTAGGAACAGCTTAGATACTGCGCAGAACCCTCAAACTCCCAGACCTCTGGTAGAGGACCCGAGGTTGAGGAAGACACATACCACCCATAGGGGTGAGAGGGGATTTTTGTTTTTATATTAGACCTGACTTCCAGTCACTATATATATTACAGCTATAGTAAATTATTCACAGCAATCGGCAACAACTCTGGTGAACTAACCTCTCACATTCTTTGTGCTCTCTGCTGCTTATTGAGCATTTTCATCATAAATCCAACTGTGTCCATTAGGCTACTGAGAGATAATAAGCTTAACAAATGCAGATGACTGTCACTCTTCTTAGCCATCAAACACTGTAGTTACAGGATTCACTGGTGCTGGTGAAGTAGAAGTTAATCTGCAGAACAAAATCACTGCCTCAGAATCTTATTCTCATTCTGTGTTGTTTTTTTTTAAAAAGCCCAAGGGCAGGATGATGTGCATCACATAGAGGGAGAGAGAAGAGAGCACTTCAAAATCAGTTGCTATTAGAAAGAACAAAGCAAAAAAAAAGTGAGAGAGATGGACTGCCAGCCAGCTAAAGCAGTATTATTTTGCATACATATAAGGAACAAAGTGCTCTATTGGGGTGTTACCTTAATGTGGTAACAAATGGCATAACTGTCACACAACCTAAACTCATAAAGACCCTTTTAAAATATTTCATCTAATTTTGACTTGTTCTGGCTTCTGAGTTGTCAGACCACTTTTAAACTTTCTGTTTTATTAATTTCAATCTTAAGCATTATAAGCAGATTACATTTTTGTAGTGTCATTTCTTTCACATTGGCTGTCTAAGGTTTTAGAAACCAACACTACACACATACACGAGTATTTAATATATCAGTGCGGCATAATATAAAAGATTTTATTGGCATCAATTTGGGGTGAGATCAGGAATGAGTTATGCAGCTAATACCAAATGAGAGTTGATAAAAACTTAAAACCACGCCAAACTCTCATGTAACATATCCATGACCCATGTTACATTATGCTTCCAAGTGTTTTTAAATAGGGCTGGTCAAAGAACTTTTTCTTTTTTGCTGAAATTTAAAATATAAAATTGTCAAGGTTTTTTCCCCACTTTGAACTTTAGCGTCCCAAAAGTGGGGACCTGCATGGACCCTCCTAAGCTTAATTCCTGGCTTAGATCGGATAATGCTGCCACCAGCCAAAAATATAGTGTTTGGCACACTTCCTGTTCCTGCAAAACCTTCCCTGGAGAACCCAAGTCCCAAACCCCTTGGGTCTTAAAACAAGGAGAAATAAACCATTCCCCCCTCCTTTTCCCTCCCCCCAGATTTTCCCCTCCCTGGGTTGCCTTGGGAAGCTATACAGATCCAAACTCCTTGGATCTTAAAACAAAGAGGAAATAAGCACTCCCTTCCTCCTTTTCCCCCCACCAATCCCTGGTGAGTTCAGACCCAGTCCCCTTGGGTCTTAAAACAAGGGAAAAAATCACTCAGGTTCGTAAAAAAGAAAGCTTTTAATTAAAGAAAGAAAAAGTAAAAATTATCTCTGTAAAATCAAGATGGTAAACGCTTACAGGGTATTCAGATTCATATAGACTAGAGGGACTCCCCCCTCCCCCAGTCTGAGATTCAAAGTTACAGCAAACGGAGGTAAAAATTCTTCCAGCAAAATACACATTTACAAGTTAAGAAAACAAACATAAGACTAATCTGCCTTTTCTGACTAGTACTTACTATTTTGAAACATGAGAGAGTGATTCAGAAAGATTGGAGAAAACTTGGGTGTATGTCTGGTCCCTCTTAGCCCCAAGAGCGAACAATGAACCAAACAAACAGCACAAACAAAGACTTCCCTCCACCAAGATTTGAAAGTATCTTGTCCCCCCATTGGTCCTCTGGTCAGGTGTCAGCCAGGTTCACTGAGCTTCTTAACCCTTTACAGGTAAAAGAGACATTAACCCTTAACCATCTGTTTATGACACAAATGTTGAAAAATTATGATTAGCTCTATTCTGAAGTACTTTCTTGGATCCCTCCAGCTATAAAGTGATGTTCTTTAATTACTATGATCTGAGTGAGGCTCAGAGACAGAGTAAAAGTGAAAAAAGACCTATAACTAGTCTTTCTATACATAAAAATGTTCCAAGTAATAGGTCCCATAACAAAGAGGGGAGTCTGCCATTTCCTGTAGCACATGTAGCGCTCATTTGTAGCCTGTAGAGTCATGAACAATTGGACTTTAAAGCAATGATGGTTTATGTATCAAAGGAAGCTCCTGTTGGGCCAGGACTAAAAATTGCCCAACTCGTGTGTTCAGCAGGGGAAATTTGGAGGTAAGGAAAGTACATATTTTGTGGTCATCATCATCATCCTGTTCCTATTACGCCTCTGGCATTTAGGGCAATGCTGAAGCTCTTCCACTTCTGTCCGTTTCTGGCAAGTCTTTCAATGGTTCCCCAGCTGTGCCCCAGGTTTTTCAGCTTGGCTTCCACAGCTCTTCACCATGTTGTTTTTAGGTGGCATTGTTTCAGGTTTTTAGGTGGCCTTCAGGTGTCCATCTTATTGCTACTCTGCTGATGGAATCAGTTTCCATCTGAAACACATGGCCGATTCATCTCCAACGCTTCCTGGCAGTGATGGTGCTCAAATCCTCTTGTCTGCACTGTCAATAGATCTTGGACTGAGATTGTTCTGGGCCAAAAGATACAGAGGATTTTTCTGAGGCAGGTTGTATAGAATGATGACAGTTTGGACATGTTATACTTTCTCGTTCCCCAGCACTCTGCACTATAAAGTAGTGTTGAAAGTACATAGCTCTGATAAATCTTGAGTAGTTTTGGTGTTGTATTTTGATGATTTTCAGACTGTATTTAAGCTCCTAAAGGTGTTCCTGGCTTTATTGATTTTGTTCCGGATGTCGTGGCTTGTTCCACCGTCCTGGCTGATGGTGCTGCCCAAGTATGTGAATGTTTCTACGTTGGTGAGAACACCATCCCCGGTACAGATAGAGGATTGTGATGGCAATATTAAAGGTCATGATATCTGTCTTACTGTGATTGATTTTCAGTCCAATTTGTTGGTTGAATGAAAGGTGTGATACCACACCAGTTATTACAATCACTGAGAGTTCCTTTCTTTGGTATCTTCACTATAACCCCATCTATAACCCACTATAACTCTATCTGGCACTTTTTCCCTTTCCCAGACTGATGTAAATAGAGGGTTCAGGATAGATACTGCTAATTTAGGACTTACATCGAACAATTCTGCATTCAAGTTATCCTTGCCAGGAGCTTTCCCATTTTAAGGATTTGATGGCTTGAATGATCTCTTCCTTAGCTGGGGTGTCTATGTTGATAGCAAGATTTTCTTCTGCCTCCTGGATGTTTGCTTCCTCTTTAGGTGGCTCCCTGTTCAGCAATTCTGTTCAGAGCATTTCTTGTTCTTTTTCGGTTGTTATATTGTTTGTTCCTGATGAGAGTGTTTGTTGGTGTCTGCCATTTGCCATTGATAAGCTGCATCATTTTGTAGACAGTTCCTTGTTCACCACGAGGAGCTGCATCCTCTGCTTGTGTTGCCACATTATCAATATAATGCCATTTGTCACTCTCACAAGGTGTTTGACCTCCCCGTATGCCTTGCTATACTGCTCGTGAAATTTGTCCTTTAGCTTCTGGAATTTTGTATCTAAAACTTTTTTCTTCAGGGCTCGTCTGGTTTCTATGGCATTCCATATGTTGAGTGGAATCCACTCCTTCCTCCTTTTCTGCTTGTAGCCTAGACAGGCTTCACTGCTCTGTTCATAAATTGCTGTTACTTTGTCCCACTTCTTGTTGATCTCATCTGCATTCCCCTGCTCTTCGTCAAGGTCTGCAGGTGCCTGAAACCTGTTCTTTAACCGCAAAATGAAGGCTTTCTGTATTTCAAGTTTTAGTATGCTTTGCACAGGTGTAAATGAATTCATAAGATGAACAGCAATGGAGAATCAGGCTTGATGCTTTTTTGGAGGAGTGTTTATATTTTAGAAATGTATTCCAGATGTGCCTGACCTCTTACTGTTGAGATTAAGATTCGGGGGAGGCGGGGAGATGGAGGAGGGAGAGAAGTCTTCTATTTTTAAAAATTGTGTTTTCTGAAACAGATCCTTGTTCTTTTTGCATATGTACTTACAGGCTTTTGTCTTACGTGGCATTGCTTTAGTTTTTATTCCCAAATATGTCTGCAAGTGGCATGAGCATCATATTTAAATATCCTCAGGCTGGTGAGGTTCAGTCAGAGACTCCAGTCAGGAGTTCTTCAGAAGATTGCTGCATCTGTCTTACAACTCAGCCAACAAAAAACTGAACTTTTATAAAGTGCTGTTCATACAAGATACCTCACCTGTTCTGACAATGACATTAAACTGTAATGATAGTTGTTAATTTGAGTATTTTTTTCAATCCTAGCGCTCCACATTTAGTCCCAACCCAACATGTCTCAATTTACAAGTCCTAGGGATTTTTCTTATCACCAGGACTGAACCAAGAGAGGAAACAGAGGTTAATTGCACACCTTCTTCTCCCACTCAGGGGTTTAGAGTAGAGAGGAAAATTTGCAGCAAATAATTTATTAGATTAATATATCTCTTTGTTGAAAAAATGTTGAAGCATTTCCCACTTCATAGGAGATTGAAACACTATCACTGTACAATTTGAAAAGCAGAAAATGCTTATTTCAGTAGCTAAATATAATGAGCCTTTTTACGTTAATTTACATTACAATAAAGTTAGCTTTTAAATACAAGTGGATTTTTTGTACATTGTACAAGTTGATTCAAAGTCTATAGATGTGGCTCCTTCCCTGAGTGGGATAGGAAGGCTGCTAATTGACAGGTGACATTCGTCTTGAGGATCAGAGATGATAAATGCAGGTTCCAGTTGTTCAGGTTTAATGCTCAGGTTTTAGTTTTAGAGCCTTTAGAGAGAACTTGGGTCAGGTTTTCAAGTTCTTCTCTGCAACCACAAAGGAGGGTAGAAACTTTTGTTTTAAATATGAAAGTTGGGAGTCTCACACAAGCACGTCTCTCTGAGCTAGTGCTTTAAGTAAAACACTGAATATCATGAGACGTGATAAAATCTCAAGGGTTGGCAACATTGCTCTCTGTCTGTACCACTAAAACTCTGTTGTGATGGCGCACTTGCTCCACACTGGGCTTTAAGGGGTTAATAGAGCCCTAGGAAGGCTGCACAGGAGGCAGCCACCAATCAGGGCCAAGCAAGCCCATATAAAAAGGGAGCTGCAGGGCAGAGGAGGGTAGTTCTCTGCTTGGAGCCCAGGGAGGAAGCACTGTGTCTCCAGAGCAATGAGAACTGCCAGCACCCTGGACAGAGCAGTGCTGTTAGCAGGGAGTGGGAGAGTGAGATACAGCTGGCTGGCTGCTGGGGTTTGCAGGCTGAGACCCTGTGGTGAGGGTGAAGAGCATGCTGGGGGCCATGAGGAAGTGTCCAGTAGCCACTAAGAGAAGTGGCTGAACAGTGGACTTCAGGTCCCCTGGAAGGCAGGAGCACAGGGTGTGGCATGGCCGGAGGACTGTGTTACTGAAGAGGATGCTGTGGTCCTTGGAGAGAGTTGACATGGGTCCTGGAGCAAGAGTGATGATGATAAAGCACAATCAGAAGAGGGCGCACTAACATACAGAGCTAATTCCCAGGACAGTCAGCAGGAGGTGCTGCAGTGGTGAGTCACACCTGGTTACATCTGTTTATGTGTTGATTATGTCTCACCTTGACTACTGCAGCCTCCTCCTTTTCTGGTCTCAGACTAGAGTAGGGATAGGCAACCTATGGCACAGGTGCCGAAGGCGGCACGTGAGCTGGTTTCCAGTGGCACTCACACTGCCTGGGTCCTGGCCACTGGTCCGGGGGGCTCTGCATTTTAATTTAATTTTAAATGAAGCTTCTTAAACATTTTAAAAATGTTATTTACTTTACATACAACAATAGAGATATATTTTAGACTTATAGAAAGAGACCTTCTAAAAACATTAAAATGTATTACTGGTACGTGAAATGTTAAATTACAGTGAATAAATGAAGACTCAGCACACCATTTCTGAAAGGTTGCCGATCCCTGGACTAGAGAGTGGAGATGTGGGAAACTAACTAAAATGCTGAAGCTTCTCTAGTCTATTCAAAATGCAGCTGTTCCATATATATGCCTCTCCTCCAACACTCAGACCCTCCTCAACTTCCTTTACTAGCGTTCACTTCTAGCAACAGATAGCATTTAACCAGACACATGATCCTTGACCTTATCTCCAAGGCTCTACTGAGCTCCATTCACATCTTCATCTTCCCCAAGCCCTTGTTGGCCAATTTCCATTGCTTAATGCTCCTTGTGCCTTCTCCAAGCCATGTGCCTCTTTTGTGCTAGATAGTGCACCTAGAAAATCCTCTTACTTCCTATGCACTAAGCAATGTAATTCTCTCTCCTCATCCAAACTAACTTCTTTTGTTCATTTAGGGACATTGTCATCGTCTTGTATGTGTGTAAAGTGCTATACACACTGATAGCACAGTATAAATAATTCAATAACAGGTTGAAATGTATAATTATTTTATGCTGGTAAAACACAGCATATATTTATAATACTTTATAAATGATTTAACAGTGTTCAATAGTACTTCAGGAGCATTCCGGAGGTTCAGTCTTAGATATTTGTTTCTATATTCCTCAACAAGTTGAGACTGAAACATCAGATTTAATCCAGTCCTCTTGAGTCTGGTCATGAAAATAAGTGTGAAAATCCAGACAATGAGTTTGAGACTCTGCCTCAAAATGTTGCTAATTGAATGGGTTCAAAATCTTGTCCAGAACCTCAGACAGCTGGTTTATTCTCCCCCATAGAAAATTAACAGATAGCAAAAAGAACAGACAGAAATGCTGTTGTTGCTTCAAATGAATATTCCAGATATCACAATAATGGACAAAAGATCCCTTCCACTGCATGGCAAGAGGCCTTCCTATTGCCATGCTCTGGTGTGAGCAAAGGAGCAAACTGAGCTTGGGACTATTTATCATTTCACTGCCAAGGTGACCTCTCTCCCTCACAAAGTACAAATTTGAAAAACTGGTTTGCCCTGAGCAGGAGCTGCCATCTCTGAGGATTGACCATCCAAATGACACAGTTTCACTGTCTATTGTTAGCCTTGTGCCAGCAACCATCTGGAATCTAATTCAAGATGGAGGTCAACAGACAGTAGGAAAATAAAAATCAGCCTTCCAATCAAAATGGAGTTTTCAGTGTGAAACAGATGCATACACAGAGTTCATAAATCAAATGGAATAATAGTAATGGAATTTCGGTATAGAAAATTCCAGAGATGATTGTTCTAGAAAACAATAGATTCATTCCAAAATGAGGTCTCAAGACCCCATTATTTGAGATTTTACTTTCCCTGTCCTCTTGCACCTTGGGTTTAAACAATTGTGGGGCACGCTGATCTGTTCTAGGGATAAATAAAGCAGATAAGAGGTAAGCGATTGATAACTGAGCAGTAAAACAAACTAAATAAAACAGAGGGAGAAACAAGTACCTGTAAATAACTAGGTCCAGAGTAAAATTCTTCTCATGAGTTGGTTTCAGAAATAGCCCTATAGAAATTTATGGATACTAGACTATAAATCCCAAAACGATGAAGTACTGATGAATACTGAAATTGTCCAGTCCAGAGCATATATTAAACACAGTACACATTTATTAAGCACCATGCAGCTTTAAAATGCTATATATTTAACATATCCTAATAAAAGATGAGGAAAAATTTCTTTTGTAAAAGGAATGTGTGTAATTCAGGATGATCAATATTATCTAGGGCAAATTAAAAGGCTATAGCACACGTGATATGAATTTATACATAATTTAAGTACAAGATTTATTTTCCAGTAGAATACAATGAAATCTGTTTAAAATCAGATGACTCCACATTTTTATCCCATTGTAATAACTTAATAAACCATAATGAGAGACCATCCAAACAACTTTCACTTTTTCGCATGCTACAGGTTTTACAATGCTCTTTCACATAGGCAGAAATTAAAATATTCTTAACTAGAATTCTTTGCATTTAAAAAAAAATCCTGTCCAACTTTCCTACTCTGTTGCTTGCAGTGCACTTTACACAGCTGATAAGGTCTGTGTGTAGCTGAAAAAAAAATGTTAGGTTATTTCTGTCTAAATGTGAGTTAAAATGAAGATGATAAAGCTCTTAGGAACAGAGATCTTGTCAAGCCATTAGCACAGATGACTGTTGGGAGCAAGCAGCCAGGAGTATAGGTCTCTCTCACTGGAGACTGTCAGATATAAAATACAGTTTTTATAAGTCTTACATTTTGCTCAAATAAAACATACAGGAATTCGTTAGCTTTGTTCTTTTATTAGCATATTTCTGTGATATTTAAAGAATATTAAGTGATAAAACAGGTTACCTGAAATATGATATTAAGAAAAGGTCATTCTGCTTCTATGAGGGGAACAATGACACATTCTTTTCCAGAAATGGCTATGACTGGTGAGGCTCAAAGGATGTCTGGTACCAAAAATTTTAACTCACCTCTAGCCATCGATGATATTTAACCAGGAACATTCATAAAATCAACACCAGGGCTCCTGTAAAACACAACAAGCCTGATTCAGAAGAAACAGCATGCAGGAAGGTGTAAATTACAGAACTCCTGGTTCCCTGCACAAATTCCAAGTGAATGGCTAGAAAGTTCACAGAGAAGCAACAGGTGTTGGGAATAGTTTGGATGTTAGGGGAGGGGTAAAAAAAAATGACACCAAAATTGAAAATGTGAGTGTTTGGAAAGTTAATGGAATTAACAATTGTGACAGGGAGGGTGATCTGACAGGGTATTGGGCTTTAGGGTGCCTGCATGCATCTCACTCTGCCTATTACAGATCTGAGGCCATTTCAGACTGGGAGCTACAGTTGCAGGTCATTTGCTGGCTCCTAGTCATGTGCCCTACAGGAAATTGCATATAGGACTTCCTGCATCTTAGGATGGGGAACCGAGAAGGCTCTCTACACCAGTCAGGTGGAAAACCTTGAGAGGGAAACACCTGCAGGAGAACAGCTGGGGGAAGTGTCAGCCCTGGAAGAAGGGCTGTAAGGACGGTGAAGCCTTGGAAACACATGCTAAGAGCTGCAGGGCAGTGATACTGTTCTGTTTTGTGGTGTTCTGAATATTTTCAGTACAGGATGCCCAGGGAAGAGAACTGAAGCTGTGCCATTGTTTGGAGTGTGATTTCACCTTCCCCAGCTGATGAAAGGAAGAGGAAAGTGGTTTGAGTATTGACTTCAGTGGGCTTTGGGTCAACCCCCTGTCCCCCCTGAGCATGTAGTACAATAATGTATAAAATATATTTACAATGGGGAATCTTACAGCCTGAAGGAATATATAAAAATTATCTTGCTTCCTGGTTTTAGGGTTCCAGGGCTAGGTGTACCTTTGACTCCCCACCCCCCCAAATCTCTCTCTGGGCATCCTTTCCAGGTGCCAGGCCTACACCTGCACTTCTTGCACAGTGGAATCCCGAGATTCACCCCACTTTTAGAATGAATCCCCAGGCTTCAACATCCCTTGCTTACCAACTGTATCACCTCAGCATTTCCAACTGCCTTTGGACCCAGCCATATACTTCACTCCAGGAGCTATGACCAGATAGAAAATGCAGTGACAGGGAACAGTTTGCTCAAAACAAATTATTATTTATCAACAGGAACTTAAACAGAGAAGACTTAAAACAATAAGACAATATTAATGATATTTAAGGGTTTAATTTACTTAATGCAGTTAGATAGTTTTGGTGCCCCCGCCCTGTTCTCCTTGCTATCAAGCAGCAAACCTTGTCTTCTCATAACATCTGCTTTTTAACTGCTTTCAAGCTCCAGACACCTTGATTGGACCAACCACATGCTGATTTCACATTAGCAGAGGTAAACCTCAAAGGAAAAACAACATCCAGGTTTGAGTACGAGCCATTAGGACAGTCTACAGCCATTGATATTTGGTTCCTGCAAACTTAACTGAGCCTAATTTATTCATTTGCCAGAAATATAAACCACCAGCAAGCCCACAGAGATAATTTTATGAATGTTATAAATCTAAGACAGATAGCTCCCATGTTCATCACTTCTGGGCACAATTGATTATCTTGCAAGTCTAATATATATGCCTCAAAGTCTATTGCTCTATGATCTCTATGAAGAATTTATGGTGCTTAGATACATCTTTTGTTTTGTCTGCATGACTAATTATTGTACACCATTTTCTTTGCATTTCAGGTGTTTTTCTTTAAATGTAACTTCCAATTTACTGCTGTATGATTATGGAGTTTAATACTTGTGTATATATAATTTGTAGGTGATAGGAAAAGAGACATTTAACAGAAATGTCTGAATATAAACCTTTGATTAAAACAATTTTCATTAGAAGCACAACTTAAAAGTTAACTGCTCACTCCATCAACAAGAAGGCTTTCCCACGATTCCTATAATAAAATTAAAGATCATTTTGATTTGTTTATATGGAGTCATCCTGCTGGTTATAAAGCCATGCCATAATAGAGTAGGCTGTGCCTTTTCACCTCTTGATAGGAGATGATGCACAGATGTTTCTTTGGAATAATAATTCAAGTTCATTTTCATAGCAATCATAGAGTACTTGGAAGTATTGTAAACAGATTAACAAAACCAGTACTGCACTTGTGTTAAATAGTACTTATAATCATACAAAAATTAGGCTGTCATAAAAGGATCCGTTTTCTTTCTCTCTTCTCTTCTTGAAGTGGAAATGTGAAATGCATAAACATAAGTTACCTTGAATCTATGAAAATGGTAATTTTGTTTATCATAAACAAATAGTGAATGTTTTAAAAAGCATGACTCCACCCGTCTTTCCCTGAATAACTGGTCTATGAACACAGGCAGTGCTTGGAGAAAAATCAGTACTGTCAATGCTACATTGATATGCCACTGGCCTCATGTGGGGCTCAATGGTGTCCCAGAAAGCTAACTCACCTAGAGGCAATCCTAATGCACCTCCCTGTTCTCCTACACAGAATCAAACTCAGAGCCCTTATTTAAAAGTTGTTGGATTTTCTTTCTCTTTCTCTTTACTCTCTGCATCATTCCATTCTCATACCAAATATGAGTGATTGTACACATTTATTTAAAAAAAGATTGGATCCTAGAAATATTTTAACATCAGCATCCATAAGATCTCTTATTCAGCGTGCTCATTTAAACAAATACTAGATCTAAGGTCAAACATCTTTTCTAGGGTAATTAAACAATTTGGAAAATTAGGGGCCCAGTTCTGTCCCAACTGAAGCTAATGGAGCAGAATTGGGCCTGTAACCTAGGTTTTGGCTTACTATTTTACCAGGCTTTGTGGTTCACTTTCACTCCAATTTCCTTCACATTCACCTCCCAGGCTGTATTCTTCTGAAATAAATATTTTTAACCCATCAGTATCTTCAGGTTTTGTTTTGTTTTAAATCTGAATAAATGTCGCCAGTTCACTTGGTAACGTACATGTCTGAGGAAATAGATTCCAACATGTCTTATGTTTTATGAAACAAAATGACCAATACCATTCTGTAGCATCATGATCTCTCTTTGTCAAACATCTGCCCATTTCAACAACAGATTTTGCTCCACAAATAATTTTGATATATCATGCAATGTGTTTTTTTTTCACTTCATTCATAATGTTACTTCAAAGACTGTTTTCCAGTTCCACATGTTTGCATTACAAGCCTCAGCTCTAACATTTTTTCCTGAGGTATAGCTGGGCAGATACCTATGAAACATTACAAAGAAGCTCCACAGCACACTGATCATCAGATCTCATCATGGTGATACAAATGAGCTTTAATTGATTTTGTACTGGGAAATAACACCAGTAAATAAAATGGATACATTCCATTCCTGGTATGCCCTGCTTTATAAAGTTGATGATCTACATCAGGAAAGCATAGATCGTAGTATACATGTTCACATGGGCCAAGATTTCACCCTAAATTGATGGAAATTTTGTCATTAGCTGTAACAGGGCCATGATTTCAGCCATAGTAACTAAAAATTGGGATCCTTAAATTTGTTGTACCCATAATTAGTGCACTGTTATGGCTCAGTAGTTGCCTAGGAATTGACAAAGTGGGAACTTTGAGTTCCTTATCCTTTAAAAAAAAAAAAAAAAGACACTCTCTCTCTCTCTCTCTCTCTCTCCAATGCATGCATTGTGCACATACCTCATCTATGTAACTACATCTGCCTACCTCTGTTACCATCATGTTTGGTTTGTTTGTCACACCCTCTTCTTGTCTCTTGTTCTATGGTGAGAGCTTAAAGACTGGAACTGTTTCTTCCAACATGGTGGTACAGAGTCCAGCGCACTAGAACCCGAATCCTGACTGGGGTAGATGGACTCTAAATTAACACAAATAATAAGAAACTGAATCTGGGAGGACAATTCTTCACTTAAATCAGAAGGGCAAAAAACAACAAAGAAAATGTTTTCCCATTGAAACCTGGCACAACATCACTAAGTTGGACATGTCTTCATGAATCCAATCATTTACTGTGAATCAAGCAAATCTTTCAGATCAGCTTCCCAACATACACTTCTTGCTATCCAATTCAATTCCCATTTTATATAGATGGTTCAATATTATTTATAAAGAGGTTTGGATGAAAGCTTTACTAAATGACAATAATTTAATTGACCAGTGACTCAGAGCAGAGATTCATCTTCATTTATAAAGCACTATTTGTGCCCATGACAATTCACCTGCTGGATCTATTCCTGCTCCTATTAAACCCACTCAGAGTTTTGTCACTTACTTCTGTGGGAGCAGATTGTATTCATTGAAGCTACAGCAGAGATTTCAGGGCCTGGTTTTCAAAAAAGTTAGATTTCTGTGTTTCAGACCAAAATGGAAGATTTGGAATTACAGGTAGGTAGTTTACTGACCGCAGATTTTGCATTGATGGTGGTGGTTCAGGCTTGCCTGCTTTAGGCCTGTGTGAAGTAGTTAATTTCTGACAGTGCAAGGCTGAATAAATTGATTTAAGAGTGTCAAAAGTATCACAAACTTCTGTGTGAACTAAATCAGTTTTAGATCAGTTTTTGGTTAAACCAAGGCAACTTGTAATAGAGACACAGCCAAAACTTTCCTGGAACATATCCAGACCCACAACACACAAACAAAAGCCCTGTAATGCAGCTAGTTCTGCTACAATCTGGGAAGGGGGAATGCATGGAGGAGAGGGGAGTTGGCAGGTGGAGATGAGGGAGGGAAGGAGAAAGAGAAGAAAGAAAAAAAAAAGATTATTTTTAAAGACTTGGGATTCACTCAGATATTTCAGTGATCAATGCCTTATACATAACTAGATAGATGTCACTGTGAGCTGAATGAGCAGAGGGAGGGTATTTCTAGGGCATTAAATTCTCTTGCTCAGTAAAAATATAGCTTTCCAAACATTCCCAGACTCCTGTACTGTGGAGATTGAACAATCACTTTGTTTATTTTGAAAGCACCAGTGAGACAGGTGGTAGAATCATAGATAATTAGGGTTGGAAGCAGGACCAGCGCTAGGGGTTTGAGCGCCGTAGGTGCATGGCCATTTCGCCACCCCACGCGCTGGTCCCCCGGCTCCGCGGTCCTGCCCGTGGACGGTCAGCTGCTCCCGCGGCTCTGGTGGAGCTGCCTCAGTCGTGCCTGCGGGAGGTCCACCGCAGCTGCGGACCCTCCACAGGCACCACTGCGGCAGCTCCACCGGAGCCGCCTCTGGCAAAATGCTGCCCCCTAGGCAATTGCCTAAGCGCTGGCCCTGGCTGGAAGGGACCTCAGGAGATTATCTAGTCCAACCCTCTGCTCAAAGCAGGACCAGTCCCTAAATGGCCCCCTTAAGGGCTGAACTCAGAACCCTGGGTTTAGCAGGCCAATGCTCAAACCACTGAGCTATCCCTCCCATCTATACAATACACCTAAGAGCTGTATTTATGCACACGTATAAAACAATTTTCTTGGGGAGGAGGAGAGTGCTTGGAGGAACATCTTATTAGGAGGATAGTGGTGTTCTATGTATGCTTTTCTTTTTCATGGGGAAATAAAGATCAGTCCACTCATATTCTTAATCCACCTCTGAAAGACTCAGTACCTAAAAATTTTGCCTCCACATACATACCTGGCTCTATAGGAGTTCTGTGTGTTCACATATATATAGATTGTATATGCTGTTCCTGGATTTCAAATGAAATATTTTTATCACAGAAGCCAATTGTGAACACTATACTTGACTAACAACTTCAAGATTTGGCATATGATATTTTTATTACTATGTAACCTAAATGCAGACATAGTGCCCCGTATAAAACATTATTATTTAACATATTAGAAGTCACACCTCTTTCCTAATGTGGAAAATCTCAACATAGCACTCTGATTTCTCAGCAAAATTGCCCTTTGCATCAGGGTATATTGAACATTTGAATCTGCTAAAATTTTGAATGGTATAAATTACCACCTGTCTCACTTGTGTTTTCAAAACAAAGTGATTGTTCAATCTCCACAGTACAGGAGTCTGGGAATGTTTGGAAAGCTACATTTTTACTGTGCAAGAGAATTTAATGCCCTAGAAATAAATCTCCCACCCCCCAACACTGAAAAAGTTTAGAAATCATCAGTAATTTCAAGCACAATTTATCCTGTGGTGTCTTTGCGTATAAAGTAGTACATCCTGCACAAGGGTGCCAATAAAGCTGCACTGTACACATAAGCTTAATATCATGGTATGAGATCTCAAAATAATCTGATCACCTTTAAAAGGTTAACTCTAAGTTTCTAATCCTACAAAGGTTTATGTATGTGCTTAACTCAGTGGGACTACTCGTGCAAAATTAAGCATGTGCATAAACTGTTCCAGGATTAGGATTTAGGTGTGCTCTCTAGCAGGAAAATAAAGGTTCAAAGTATCTGAACATCATAGGAGGAGAAAGAATGTCCCACCCCAGCATCGGCAAGTGGAAGGGGAAGAATGTTTGATTGGACTAAAAGGAATGATGCTTAAACTCCCGAATGGGGGAGTGGGAAAGGAACAAAGGGGCCCCTCCTCCTATATCAGTGAGGAACATGCATGAGGGAAGGAGGCTGGGGTTTGTCCCCCATTGGTCAGCCAGGAAGCGGGGCAGGTGGGGGGAAAAGGAATTAATTGTCTATTATTCCCCCATTCCCTCAAACCGCCCAGCCTTGCAGAAGCCATCTTGCTTTTATGGTTGCCCTGCCCTCCCTGCCTTCCTATAGTTGTTCTGTGCTTTTAGGATTCTGTTGGCCTGGCTGATCCTCCCTTTTGGGGCTCAGGAAGGAATTTTTCCCCGTTAGGGGAAATTGACAAAAAAAAATGGCAATTTTTTCCCTTCCTTGCAAAATTGTGGAGGATCAATTATGTTCCAGGGGCAGGGAGATGTATTATTGGGAGATAATATAGAAAATTGTATTCATTTCAATTTGCAGCTGTTGTCCAGGGTCATAAAGGCAAAAAAAAAAAAAGGGAGAGCCAGCTCCCAGATGTGCCCCTCTAGTGGACCTTGTTTTTGTAAAGTGAGAAGAAGGGGAAACCTGCAGTCTTCACAAATGAACGCCACGTTGGTATCCTTTGCCTCCTTCATGAATGAGAGGGAAAGAGGATTCCGAAGAAAGCTGAGCTCTACAGCGAGGCTAGGAGGGTTATTGGTGGTAATACAGTGTGTAGCCTACAGTGATGATGCTTGTTTATGTTATATAGAAATGTGTTCAAATGTAAGTAGGCCCCAAAATCTTTTCTTTAAAAATAGGTTTGGCAAAGGTCAAGTGAGGCCTGGTAAAATATGAGTAAAATGAAGTGAGACAATTCAGAGACCAGTTAGGGCATAACTCCAGGTCATGTTGTAGACATGGTTTGGTCCTAACTGGTTTTTACAAGGGTTTTAGATGAAATGTGAATGTGTTGGAAAATGCTATCTATATTGATAGTTATCAGTATGGTGTTTATGCGGATGTTAATTAAAATTATGCTTAATATTACATAGCCAATGAGAAAATAGGGAATATTTAATTATGCTAGCAGAATATAGATATGGTAGAAGGTAGATTTAATGTTAATTTTAATGTTAACACCCCTTAATTAATTAAGGGATGTTATTATCATTGATTATGAAAAGGGCAGTTTGCCGATTTTAGATAAGTGCAACCATACTTCAAAGTACAAGTAGGGACAGGATTATACCTGTGTGAGGCTGGCAGACAAGGTGCCATGTCTTGCCAAAGATTTAAGCCTCAGCTGAGCACTGACAAATTCATTGCTGGAAACCAGCCTGTTTCACCTGTGTGTTAATACGGTTAAGATGGGTATTAGACTTATAACAATGCGTTTAGTGTTTAGACTTTATGAAATGCGTGTAAGTTGCTGCTTGCATTAATTTCACTTATAATATCTTTATCATTTGCTATAAAGTAATATTTCATTTTTTGCTTTGTAACTGTAAAATATGTTTGTTCTGATGCTGTGAACCCAGTCAGAGGGATCATCTCCTGCCCCTTAAGAAGGCCTATCAAAATTCAATGGGCTGTTACGGGAAAGTACACTACAAAGACTTTGTTAATTGCCCTCTCAAATCCATGAAGAGGTGAGATACAAAAGGACTCATCCCTTCGGGGTGAATTATGGAAGAAGGAAATAAAAATAGCTGACAAGAAAATATTTCATCTTTTGCTGTTTGGACTCTCACAGGCGGGAGCGATGGAAACACCCTAAAATTGGAGGGAGCTGAGGGGCCTGAACTGTTCCCCTCACTTTCTTCCCCAAGCCCTGCCCCATGCCACCCATTCCCCCAAGACCCTGCCCCCTCTTCCACCGAAGACCCCACCCCCCACTTGCTCCTCTCTGCCCTCTCCCCCTGTTGTGCACTTTTATAGCCAGTAAAAAGTGGAAGGAGGCATGGCTCCCTGGGCCCCCTGTTCCGGCACCCCTGCTCACAGGCCTGGGGCTACGAAACAGAAGCAGAGATCCCCAGGGTCAACTTGGTTTTGCCCTAAAAGACTTACAGAGCTGAAAACTCTGTCACCCTTTGAAACCATTGACTGTAACTCATTTGTACATATGTATTTGCCTACTTTAAACTTGTAATAACCCTCGTTTCTGTTCTTAGTTAATAAACCTTAGATAGCTTACAATACTTTGTGATCTTTGGCTTACAGCAACCATCTATCACTAAGCACAGCTTGCTTGGGTGGCAAGACAGACTGGAATGCCAAGGGGGACCCTCTGTGACTCTGTGGTAAGACTGTTATAGTGCTTTACTAGATTGGAGTCTCTGCCCTGCTTCTTGACAGTCTGCCCTGAGGTTGGCACTCATGGTTGTGAACCACTCCAGACAGTGTGACAACTCATTCTTCTCATCATCCTGGCTGCATTTCATCTTAGAACGTGAGCATTGCTGCAGTGTATGGTCTTATTGTAATGCCTGTTTGCTTACCTAGCTATTTTATATGTTAAGTCCTTTGTTTTATCACTCATTATGGCATTTCCAATCCTCTACTAAATTAAATTGTCTGTAACTGCCCTGGAGGTTCAAACCTTAAAGAATTCATTTATTCCTTGTCCTTAAACTACTAATCAGGAACACATAAATCAAAGGTTACAGAATGGAGTACTGCAACCTCACACTGGACCCAGCTCGGTGCCTGGTATGTGAGATTTGGGGAAGCTGTCTGTGCAATTTGTTAATTCAGAGTGAGATTATGAACACTCTTTTATGTATCTTTACCAAGCTGAAATCCCATTTTCAATGTGCAGCACTTTGCCTTTGGAATTGCAGTCTGACATGGAGGCAGAAAAGGGAAAGGGAAAGAGACAACAACCAAGCAAGAGAACTAGTTTATCTGGGGAGAGGTCACCTAGCAACAAATTCACTTGGTGAAGGTCTGGGATCACTGGGAGAGGATGACTCAGGAGTCACTTGACAGAAGGACGGTTACATAGGACAGTCAGAAGCTGATCTATTTGCTCTCTCCCGAGACATTTTTCACCAGCACGAGAGGAGGGAAGCTGTGGCAAGAGTCAGATGAACTGGGAAGGTGCTGCCAACCTGAACACAAATGTTCCCTCAAAAGACTCCCAAGGGAGTGAAGGCAAATGCCTGTAGGGTTTATTATTTTTGTATAGTTCTGTATTTTTCATGTGATTCAGTAAAGGGCAACCACAGTGTAGAACTCTGGGCAGTGTCTGCATGCATTATATCCTACAACTTTCACATGCCTCCTGAGAGTGTTAAACTGTAGCCTAAGTGATTCACACCTTTGGTGGTATTCTGGAAAAGGGTATGTTTAAGCTGCTGGGATATCTTGGGTGTCAATGATGGATCTGGGGGCCTAGGCAAGTGGACTGTGGGGCTCTACTTCCATGAAGGGATAACAAAGTGTGTGCCCAGGAAATGGGCCAGAGAGGCCAAGGGAGCAAACACTGCATCAGCCTGTTCAGACTTACAGAAGCTTAAAAAAACCTGGGGAAACAGAGGCTGGGTCCCTATGCAGTCTAGTGAGTGGTCAAAAGAGCGAGCTTAATTGGAGCTGTGACAAATGTCTAACACCCCACCCTAATGTAAGTTAATAAAGTTGTGCCCTGCTGCATATATCCTGCCCCATCTGAAAATGATGACATCATTCTTACCTTGAGAGATACAAATAGTCTGTGTGCAGGAAGCCAAAAGGTCAGAATACCAAGCTGTTGCTACCATTCACAATCTGCTCTCCATACCTGTCTGATATTTTGGACTGTTGTATACATCCATGTTCTGTGACATTAGAGAATGTGGTTGAGTGGAGTAAATTGCTTTACATGTGCTATGGTGTCAGGGCAGAAAGGGAATCTTTCATTTGTTCCTGTGGAAAAAATAAAAATGTAATAGTTATTTCTGTAGGTAAATAGGATTTATAGACATTATGAAGTACATTTCAAACTCAGTCCTGTGGCAACAGTAGATAGAAATCAGGGAAGAGGATAATGAGTCCATAAGCCTGTTCTCCTCCCCATGCTGCAAGTCATGATATGAGTAGCTAGCACAAGAGAATAAGGGAGCATCTTAACCCCCTTACAACTTGGAGCTGCTGTGTAAACTGGATCTCAAGCTGGCCCAGTGAAAATAGGTACTAAGACTAGGGCATAATAAGCAATGATGCTTAGGCATATTAGCATGAGAAGGAGGCACTATAATGGGTATCATTCTGATTGTGAGAGAAATGAGTGAGTAAAGCCATAGAGCTTATCTTTGCCTCCAGGGCATAGCTGGCCATATGTGTTTATGGGGGGGCTTATAGGAACCCTGCCCTTGGGCTCCAGGCAGCATTGTGCCTATCTACCCTTAAGGACTCCAGTTCTACTTTGCTCCCTGTCAAGCGCTATAACATTAAGCCACAACTGAATACAAGTACTAATGTTTGTAACCCTACTAAGCCAATTGTATTCTGCACAGAGGGACTGAGAGATGTTTAAAACAAACACCAATGGAACCCGCCTAGTAAGTGAAATGACGTTTCTTCCCCCCCAACCTCCGTCCAGATGTAAATAAATGTTTCACTCTTGGATAGCCCAAAAGGGAAAGATGGCAATCTGAAAAGGAGGAAATTAGAAGGTGAGCAACTATAGATAACATGCTGTCACCCAAACAAAAACAATTCCAGGAAAATTTCTGCTGAAACGTGAGGAAGAAAAAAAAATCAGAGTGCATGTTAAAAAGAAAGGAGATACTACAAGGGAGAGGATGAAGCTAGGGTGAAATAGGCAAATGGAACTGAAGAATGGGAAGAAATACTGTGGTGATGGAGTCAGTGTTTTTCCTTAGTTGTCCAGTTTTTCTGAAAACCTTGTTATAATAGAATTATGCTTCTTTCTCTATTTTGGTTTTGAAGACAAACATTTTCACAGCTTGCTTAACCTATAGTGGCTAAGTAGATGCCAGAGATGACTCTTGAAGGCACAGCTATACAGCTCCCAAACTATAGTACTGTATGATTAGTGTCAGGGTATACTTGCACTAAGAGCAAAAATAGCACATCCCATGTAGTGATTCTTGAGCTTTAAAGAGATTAGGAAGCAGTTCCTTAAATTGGTGTTCCATTTAACACCAGGTTCACTCAGCTTCTAGTTGAAGGTGAATGTGTTTTTTGGGACTTACATGCAGCTTTAGCTGCAAGAGTTTGTGTATGAACCTCAAAACCTGAGTAGGAATACAGGATCCATTCTGTGATGCCTGTTGCTAGGGAAACCACTTCCTTTATCTGCTTTGTTCCAAACAGTGGTTTATTTAGTGACTTTAAATGATGCAAACCATATTGTGGCATCTGGAAAAAACAGTGTAATGCTTTATATAAAAATATTAATGTATAATGAATAATACTATAAGTACCTAAATGAGTATTCACTCACACATATGCCATCAATCCATTTTAGACTTGAGGAGGGACTAATTCATGAAAAAGCTATTAAGGTGCATTGGAATGTATTTACTTGAAAAAAAAAACTAGAGGAGCAAAACAAAGTTTTCTTTCTGATTAAAAACATATATAAAAAAAATGATGATCAGAATTCAAAATTCCTTCAGGGTTTGTGTGTGAGGCTTGATTATGCTCTGTTACACAAGTCTGAATCAAGAGTGACTCCATGGATATGGCTACACAGCAAAGAAAAAACCCACACCTGGCTTATGCCAGCTGACTCAGGCTCACAAGGCTCAGGCTGTGGCCTGTTTCATTGCTGGGGCTTGAGCTGGCATCTTTGCTCTGGGACCCTCCCATGCCTTACTAAGAAGGGGAAGAGCATTTTTCATACACTGACTTGCTAACTTAGTGAGATGATCTTTAAACTAAATTTGAAGGGGAAACGTCTCAAAAGCGCACAATAAGCATAAAAAAGGGACTTGAACAGAGAGCTACATGTTGGGAGTGACATGGAAAATTAGAATAGGGACATTTGAGAAATAAGAGTGAAATTAGGGAGGGAGTCTGCTCAACATCTTAGGGCTTGGCTACACTCACACTTTACAGCACTGCAGCTTTCGCGCTCAGGGGTGTGAAAAAACACCCCCCTGAGCGCTGCAAGATACAGCGCTGTAAAGCATCAGTGTAACCAGGGCGGCAGCACTGGGAGCACAGCTCACAGCACTGCACGCTACACCCGTAAAGGATGTGGTTTATGTGCAGCACTGGGAGAGCTCTCTCCCAGCGCTGCTGCTCTGACCACACTCACACTTCAGAGCGCTGCCGCGGCAGCGCTCCTGCAGCGTTGCCACGACAGCGCTTTGAAATTCCAAGTGTAGCCATACCCTTAGATCTCTATTCCCCATACTCCTTGCATTTGTGTATAAACAGGGAGATCTGGAAGTATTAGTGTGTAAGCTAAATTATGTCTTAATGGCATCACAAAGACTTAGTGGGAAAAGTCTCATGACTGGAATATTGGTATGAAAACACACAGCTAATTCAGAAAGTACAGGCAGAGAAAAAAAGGGAGGAGGTGTTACATTATAGATCAAATATATACACACTTGTTTTGAGGTCCAGAAGAAGGTGCGAGGCAGACCTGTTGAAAGTCTCTAGGTAAAGATGAAAGGAGGTGATGTCATGGACATGGATGGAATCTATTATTGACCACCAAATCAGGAAGCAGAGGTGGATGAGGCATTTCTAGAGCAAATATCCAAGACACAAGCCTGATAATATTGGGGGACTTTAACTACCCAAACGTCTGTTGGAAAAGTAATACAGCAAAACACAACATCCAATAAATTCTTTGAATGTATAAGGGACAACATTTTGTGTCAGAAAGTGAAGGAAGTAACCAGTGGACAACCTCCCTAATATACAGACTTGCTGAGTGAAGTCTCTACTTCTGCATTAATGGCAAAAGTGACTGTCTAATAGAAATGTGTGGAAAACAATACGAGGATATCTGGTCACGCATTAAACTATTGCATATTTTTTAAGTTTAGTATATATTAGTCCCTGATACTTGTAGATTATGTTCTTACCTGTTTGTCTATTTAGTCACTTTAATAATTAATATCTTGCATGACCTTTAGAGATTCAGGGGTTCCACCCCCCTCGCTCAGGTTTTGCAAATAATGAACATTGAACTTCATTATTTATATGCTATTTCCACTTTATACATGTTTTGTTTCATTGTATACTTATATTTTATATACAAATAATTAAAAGAAAGTTTAAAAAACTGGAGGAAGAAACTGGGGAACAGCCATTTTAGACTTGATTCTGACCAACATGGAAGAACTGGTGTGAAGGTGGAAGGCAATATAGGTGAAAATGATCATGAAATGATAGATTTGCTGTTTCTAAGGAAAAGAAAGTGTGACAGCAGCAGAATAAGGAAAATGGACTTCAGAAAAGGAGACTAAAACTCAGAGAATTGACAGATTTTCTTTCCATGGGATCCTACCTAAGAGATAAGGGAGTTCAGGAGAGCGGACAGTTTCTCAAGGAGACAATATTAAACACACTACTGCTAATTATTATGATGCAAATGAACAATAGTAAGAGGCCAATTTAGCTCTATCAGGAGCTCTTTAATAACCTGCAAATAAAAAAGTAATCTTACAAAAACTGGAAACATGGAACTTATTATAAGTTGGGTGCACAACTGGTTGAAAGACCATACTCAGAGTAGTTATCAATGGTTAGCTGTCTAACCCAGATGGCCCAATCTAACTGGGTCCTGCACTATTCAATATTTTCATTAATGAGTTGGATAATGGAGAGGAGAGTATGCTTACGCAATTTTTTGATGAGACCAAGCTGCACTATGAAGTGCAGGATTAGAATTCAAAAGGAACTGGATAAACTGGAGAATTGATCTGAAACCAACATGAAGAAATTCAGCAAAGACAAGTGCAAATACTACACTTTGAAGGGTGAAAAATCAAATGCACAAAAATAAAATGGGGAATAACTGGTTGGGCAGTAGAACTGCAAAACAGAATCTGGATGTTACAGTGGATCACATATTTAATATGAGCAAACAATATCATGCAGTTGCAAAAAAGGCTAATATAATTTTGAGGTGTATTAACAGGAGTGTTGTACATTACATGTGTGAGGCACTAGTGAGGTCTCAGATGGAGTAATGTGTCCAGTTCCGAGTGCTACACTTTAAGAAAGATGTGGACAGAGAAGAGTAACAAAAATGATAAAAGGTTTAGAAAACCTGACCTATGAGGAAAAGTTTTAAAATGGCCATATTTAGTATGGGATAGAGGGGGGGCTGGTAACAGTCTTTAAATATATTAAGAGCTATTACAAAGGGAATGGCAATCGATTTTTCTCCATGTCCATCAAAGGTAGGATAAGAAGTAATCCATTTAATCAATAGCAAGGGAGGTTTAGGTTAGATCTTAGGAACATCTTTCTAATATAAGAATAGTGAAGTGCTGGAATAACTTATCACGGGAGGGTGTGGAATCCCCCTCATTGGAGGTTTGTAAGAACAGACTGGACAAACACCTGGCAGGGATGGTCACCTGCTCCAGGCCCAGGGGCTGGACTTGATGATCTCTCAAGGTCCTTCCAGCCGTACATAGCTATGGTTCTATGACTATGACTCCAAATGGAGTTATGTAAGTATAAGAAAAAAGTGTCAGAGAGAGGAGAATCAAAACATAGTGTTATAGATGGAATGATACAAAAAATAGGCCCAATCATATTTTTAAATCTCTTTATGACAGATAGGACAATTTCCTGCAATATCTTTGAAAAACCTTATTGTATTAAGGGTACATATTATTGTGGGCTAGGAATGAATGTAACCTCCCTAGGGAACAAATGTGACAGATGTAATACCTAGGAGTTCAAAAGAAAATGTGCCAGACAAGTATGGACTTTTCGGACAAGAATGGTGAAATGGATTTCATGGAGAATCACAATGCAAATTACCCAACTCAAGTTATGCTAAAACCCATCCTTTTAAAGCTATGACCTGAGAAGAGGGTGATTTTTCTGTTGATTATAGAAAGCCAAGATCAAAGGCTGAAGTTCTATAAAGAAACTGCTGATCTGCCCACCTGGGTTCTGAATTTAATACTGAGATGAAATTGTAAGCATGGGAAAGACCCAGTTGTGGGTCTTTGAAGTATTGAAATATTGAAACCTACCAGAGTCCTACACTGGAGTTGGGGGTGACTTCTGGTAAGCTTTTAAGCATGGATGTAGGTTATTTTATTATTTTCTCTGTAATGTCATTTATCTTAAGAATAAATGTGCTAGCTTAGAAAGAGCTGTGTGGTAACTTATAACTGAGGGCAATATACTGAGCATAGCCTTCAGAGCGAAAGCAAAGCCCCAAACCATACTGGCATGTTTAGGATACTTGATGGTGAGGTACAACGGGTTTATTGGTATGAATTTCTCTTTTACAATGTCATATATGCACACCATTCATATTGTTTGGCTTTTCTATTTTGTGGCTAATATATTTGTAATTGCAGGTTCAGCTTTCTATTTCAATTTTTCCATGGTTGGACAAACATTAGAAAAGCATTTACTTTTGACATTCTTTAGACTGCTTTCCCCTGTGCAGAGAATGGATGCTCCAAGATCAAAAGCAATAACTATGCTTATCCATTCATAAAATCTTAAGGAAAAATTAAACTGCCCCAACAGCAGCAAGCATCCCGAGGATTGCCCTCCAACCAAAACATTCTTCTAAGCTGCAGAACTGCTTTTATGCCAGAGCCTGTGTAAGATGTGGGGTGATTTTGTGATGTATCAAACCATCCATTTGTGGCTAATATGAAAACAGCAAATGTATTTAATTTGTGACATACTGTAAAAACCAATTTGCAGGCTTGGTGCCAGAATGCAAGACACACAGGACCACTTAATGGATTTATATGGCCCAAGTGACATATTCTGCTTTCTTTCAAGAATAAAATTGCTAACCCTTATGTATAGCCAGTGATATAGGCATATAGGTAAGAAATAGGTCTGAATTAAGGCAGTAACCCAAAGGCCTACAGATCAGAGACCTGTAAGACTATAGCTTAGTCACAGTAACTGAAGTTGAAGGACTGAAGCCTTCGCATAGGTAACCAACCCATACATGATCTTATAGTATAAGATGTGTATACTAATAAGTTTGAGGTAGAAGATTTAGTGATCTAAAGAAGGAGGAGACCCCCAACGTTAGTATAAGATAATGAAAAGGAACTGAAACCCCTATGGATTCTAGGTGTTAGCTAACCTATGATAAAAGGTACATGGCCTCTTACATTTCAAAGAGATTTCCTGGAATCTGCCATGCCAAGGACTGCTTAAGGGTAACCTTACCTCTTATAGGCTATCCAGCGAGAGATGATGCGAGTATGAGATTGCTTGACACTCTATATCATTTCTCCCTACTTTGCTTTGTTGTATTGCTTGTGATATTACTAATTGTGCTAATAATAAAAGTATTACAAATTCAAAAGGTCATGTTGAGAGTGTCTCTCCTGCATCTACCGGAGTCCACACTTCCAGAGTAAATCTGTGACTGATCTAGAAGCAACTGAACCCTGCCAAACCATGGAATGTTAATTGAAAACTGTACATAATACCTAACCAATCCTCTGCCTCTTATTAATCACATTAGGGTGTTAACGCTACAGACTGTTGATGAGACTTTAAACGTCAGCATTAACTATTTCATTGCTGATCATTTTAGCAGATGGGACAGGAAAGTGAGTGGGAGTGGTCCACAAAAAAGTAGAGGTGGCATTGGGAATTGCTTCAAGGAAGGATATGCAGCCAGAAAGCAGGAGGAAAGACGGTAGAGAAGCAGAAAGGAGAGTGAAAAAGAGAAACAAAGGGAAAAAGCAGCATTGATGCTAAAGTTAAGCATGCTTTCCCTCTGAGAAATATTGAGAGCGGCAACTTTTGTGGGATTGAAATCCTAGCCTCATTGAAGTCAATGGCAAAACTCCCACTGACTTCAATGAAGCCAGGATTTCACCCTTATCTTTCGACAAACCTCCTGGAGGCATGGATTAGTGTTCACATTGCACTTCATGTCAAAACCTGGCCTGGGCCAGGGAAGCTAATGATCTAATCAGCAGACCCAATTTGATGCTCAATCTTGGTCATGTGCACCTGAGGCATCTAGTGAATATGCTAAGATGACGAAAAACCTCCTATTGACATTAGTAGAGACTTGCTGTGGCTTGAGGGTAATACAGGGACAGTGGCGGCTCCAGGCACCAGCGCTCCAAGCGCTTGCCTGGGGCAGCAAGCTGCAGCGGGTGCCCTGCCGGTCCCTGCGAGAGCGGCAGTCAGGCAGCCTTCGACAGCGCGCCTGCAGGACGTCTGCCGGTCCCGTGGATTCAGTGGCAATTTGGTGGCGGGTATGTCGAAGCAGTGGGACCGGTGGACCTCCCGCAGGCATGCCGCCGAATCTGCAGGACCGGGGACCTTCCGCAGGCAAGCTGCCAAAGGCAGCCTTCCTGCCGTGCTTGGGGCAGCAAAAAAGCTAGAACCCTGTACAGAGAGCACCACAAAAAGCACATTCTAGTTTTAAAGGTATTAGCAAGTCCAGTGATGATTCCATACTTGACATTGGAAATACAGCTGGAACCAGTAATACCTCTAAAATTGGAATTAACTTTTTAATAGCACCTACTGTGTGCAATCCTAAATTTGGATACCGGCTTACAGACCAAATCAGAAATGGAATCCAGTCCCTCTCACTGAATGGGTTTGACTGTCCTGTTAGTAGATTTTAATGCTAGTGAATATGAGAGACAAATAGTTAAACTGACCTATTTCATCCCTCATGTTTAACACCGGAGCACTCAAAAAGTGGAAGTCTAGTCTTCTTGTCAAAAATCTGTATTTTTACAATCCTACAGGAAAAAAGGGAGAGACAGAAATTAATTCCATTAAGCACGTATGGTGTAAAATAAAACCTGTGTAAGAATGTTAGATTGGGTTCAAATATGAAACAATTAACACGTTACATTAATACCAGCTAAGATTGGCCTTAATCACTACAGCTTAATGGAATCTCACTGTATTTGGAACTAGCTTTCCCTGTTTATTTTTGGGTTCAATTCAAGATGCTAATGTTCATCTTTAAGATGCTACATAGTAAGATACAGAAAGGGGCAGCCTTTCACCCTAAATCCTAGCATACTAGGATTCTTGCCATTGGCTGCTGGGCTCAAATACTCTGCATGTATCTGTAAATAGGGATCTAAGTACGAGGGTGATAAGTGCTCTTTACTATATTAAATTATATACAATATAGTATTTTGGGACCTGTCTAGATTATTGGGCCTGGTCTGGTAACTATTTTTTTTAATTTACTGTATACTATTCAGTCTTATATTCATGTGTTAAGGGTGTATGTATAGAGCAGGGGTGGCACACGAGCTGATTTTCAGTGGCACTCACACTGCTTGGGTCCTGACCACCTGACCAGGGGGCTCTGCATTTTAATTTAATTTTAAATGAAGCTTTTTAAACATTTTAAAAACCTTATTTACTTTACATACAACAATAGTTTAGTTATATATTACAGACACATAGAAAGAGACCGTCTACAAACATTAATATGTATTACTGGCAAGCAAAACCTTAAATCAGAGTGAATAAATGAAGATTTGGCACACCACTTCTGAAAGGTTGCCGACCCTGCTATAGAGAGACCTTGTGTGCATTACTATCTGCAGCAAAGCTTGCAGAACTAGAGACTTTTAAGGGGAACCATTAGGAACAGCAACATGCTCAGACTTGAAATCAAATAGTTTTATCACTGATTTTCTGGTAATTCAAACGGTTCCTGTGCATTAGCCACTCACCTGGCCTACCTCTTTACAGAGGAATTTTCTGTAGGAGGGTATACTCCTAGTTAGGACTTGCTCTACACTCAAGTACAGCCATAGCCACATTCAGATCCAAACACAGCATCTACAAAAGTCAGCTCAAATCAGTGTGTGGCATAATATGCAGCAAAGGCTTCTGTTCTGTCATGCAAATGGTAGATGAGAAGATAAATATGCATGTATTTAGGCCCATTTTTTAAAATAATTTTACACCCCATTCAAACCAACAGATGCCTTTAAACATAATTGTAAAATAAGAATGGGACTCGTTCTTTGGGATCTGGAAAACATGTTGTTACAAATCTGGTGGAGCTTCGCTTGCTGGACACTCAGACTGTTGAACAGGAATCCAAAAGCTGCATTCATGCTGGGTTGGGCAAAGTTTAGGCACTGTTCCTGGCTTTGAGACTTTAGGTGTGCACTCCAGGTGTAGTCCTCATATCTGACACCCTTCTTGGCAGTGGGGACCACACAGCTCAATTGCCTAGCTGCAGAAACTAGTGTCATCTTCCACAAGTATCCCAGCAACTCTTACACATTCTCCAGAATACCGCCAAAATCCAAGCCATCTGGTTTACAGCTTCTCTCTTCAGGGGCATTCAGCAGTGAAACCCAACACACATAAAGACTTCATATAGAATCCTAACCACAATTCATTCCTCACTTATCACAAGATAAAGAACACAGACAAAATCAAAATAATAAACACACCTATACACATTTTCTCTGGCTCAGTTTCCTCATTACTCTGGAGAGTTCTTCAGACTTGGGACAGAGTCCTCTAAGGAATCCAGGATCTGTTCTCTTCCAATGACTGCTGACTCTTTTATAACCTCCAGCCCCCTTTTGTCAGGATACTCCCTGATCAACCTTATCAAATGATCAGAATGCCCCACCAAGTGATCTGTTGCTCAGTTAACCGACCTGGGCATCCTGGTTCCTTTGGGTAGGAGCCAGCCTATTGTCCCTGGTGGTTTCAGTTCAGTGGTAGAGCACTTAAGTTAATAACTCTTTACTGTTAGCTTTATGCTACCACCTCTTGGAATTTCAGTCAAACACAGAGGTAAAAAAACAGATAAGGCAAAGAAACGGCATATTCAAAACTGAGTTTGCAGGTTGATAAAGATACCTACTAAATTCATAATCTCACACAGAATAAATAAAATTGTACAAAAATGAACTCCCCAGATGGTCACTCATGTCTCATAGTGAGAGACTGAAGAAACTTAATTTGTTTATCCAAGAGAAGACTGCCAGGTGACTTGCTCACAGTCTACAAGACCTGGGGAAGAGATTTCTGAGAGCAGAGAGCTCCTTAATCTAGAAGGAAAAAAGCAGAACTAGTGACAGACCTGAGACCTGAGAAGTGTAACAAATTCAAAGGATTATATAGACATTTGACCAGAAGTGCATTGATTTTTGGGGCAGTAATTGTTAAGTGGGCTTCCTGAGGAATCCTTGAGGAGTGATTAATGCAATGTACACAACCCCAGTTAGGCAAAAACCCAGCCTTTTGAAGCTATGCCTTGACGAGAGGGCCATTGACAGGAGATTACCAGCGTCCAGAGACGAGAGATCAAAGGCTCAAGTTGTATAAAGAAACAGCTGAACTGTTCAGTCGGGGTCTAGTTCCTGATTTAAAAACTGACATGAATTTGTAACCAAGGTTGCAAACCCGGTAGGGAAGTTTGAAAGACTGACAGTTACCAGAGCCCTAAACTGGAGCTAGGGGTGACCTCTGGTAAGCTTTTAGCATGCATACAAGTTATTTTATATGTTATTTTTGTATACTTTTGGTCTAAGAATAAATGCAGTTTGCTGTGAAGGGTGTTTGGAAATTGGTGTACACTGTTACAGCACCTGGAGAAAGAGTTAAGCACAGGTCCTGGACCTTGGTCAGATCTCCTGGAAATTCACAGTGAGGTGAAGACGGGACAACAAGCCTAAACTCCCAGTCTGAAGGGGGAGACAGATGAGTCTCCATCCCAAGAAAGTTGATGGCCGGGGAGCCGAAAACCCTTAGAGGTGCCCTCAGAGAAGACCAGGAGAGGGAATCAAAGCTGTAGTTAACCCTGAAACTGACATACCTAGATGCAAGTATCAGAGGGGGAGACATGTTAGTCTGGATCTGTAAAAAGCAACAGAGTCCTGTGGCACCTTATAGACTAACAGACATATTGGAGCATAGGCTCCATGAAAGCTCATGCTCCAATACTTCTGTTAGTCTATAAGGTGCCACAGGACTCTTTGTCACTTTATACTTAGATTCAGTTGTCTGAAGCTGAATTTAGACAATTAAAACTTTACACGTGATCAATCACTGGAAGAATTTACCTAGGGGTGTGGTTGATTTTCCATCACTTGAAGTCTTTAAGCCAAGACTAACTACATATTTTTAAATATATAAGCTATAACTGAAACAGAAGTTATGGGCTTGGTGCAGAGATAATTCATTGTGGTTCTTTGGCCTATGTTCTACAAGAGATCAGCTTATATGATCATAATATTCCCTTTCTGGTTTTAAAGTCTATGAATCTGTATTCATTAGTCTTTATATTAATTATATTAATACAGACTAATACTGGCTGCATACAGAATCATAGAAATGTAGGACTGGAAGGGACCTTGAGATGTCATCTAGTCCCTCCCACACACGCTGAGGCAGAAACAAGTAAACATAGACCATCCCTGACAGATGTTTGTCCAGCCTATTTTTAAAAACCTCCAGTGATGGGGATTCCACAGCCTCCCTTGGTAACCTATTCTAGTGCTTAACTATTCTTATACTAGAAAGTTTTTCTTAATATCTAACCAAAATCTCTCTCGCACTCAGGGGCGGTGCAAGGATATTTTGCGCCCTAGGTGAACCTTCCACCTTGAGTCCTCCTCCACCCTCCCCCGAGGTGCCCCCCCCACACACAGTAGCTCCCCCCCTCCACCCTGAGGCTCCAATCAGCTTAGGCACCGCAGCCTGGGAGGCGGGAGAAGTGAAGCAGCCATGGCGTGCTTGGGGAGGAGGCGGGGCAGGGGTGAGTTGGGGCGGGGAGTTCCCCTGCATGCCACCCCCCCCCTTACTTGCTGCAGGTGGCCCTCTCCACGTTCCCCTCCCCCAGCTCCCTCCACCTAAATGCCGGCGGCGACCGGGGCATCCGAAGATCCAGCCACCGCGGTCACTGCTGAAGAAAATGGCGCCCCCCCCCCAAATCCCAGTGCCCTAGGTGACCACCTAGGTCGCCTAAATGGTTGCACTGGCCCTGCTTGCACTCAATGAAATGGATTACTTCTTGTGCTACTTTCAGTGGACATGGAGAACAATTGATTGCCATCCTCTTTAACATTTGAAGAGGTATCAAGCCCCCACCCTCATCTTCTTTTCTCAAGACTAAACCTCCCCAGTTTATTTTTAACATGACTTACGAGGAAAAGTTTGCTAATCCTTTCATAATTTGTGTCCAAACCTCTATTAGCTCTTCCATGTGGGAACTGCATGCTGGCCTGACCGATTCTAAAAATGTACAGGTTGTTGTAATAAAAACAGTAAAGTAGCTGTTCAGCAAGAATGCAGCCAGGAGCCTGCCCCTTCCAGTGTGCCTTGTTTGTAAATATAGTCCCTTTCTCCTTTTTGTATATTAAATTTAATCACATTGTTACCGAAATATCGGCTCTGCCTAGCTGAGAGCCATTTAACAGCCTGACAGAGATAAGGAAAAATGCTTTATTCTGCAGAAAAAGGAAAGCCTGTACCTTGGTAAAAGACTCTGTCTTACACAAATTTCACAAACCTTTTATACACATTTAGACAAAGACCCTTGCGTGTTAATACTTGATTGATAAGTGTAAAATTTCTTGCTCCCGTTATCTGGGTCGTACTGACTGGTTTGGAGCAGGATTTTCCTGCTTTGAGGCAGAGGAAAAGAGAGAGTGCAAAAGTTCAGGCTACTGTGTCTATGAGCAGTACTTCCCCCCTCCCCCCCCACTGGCTGCTTGTAATTTATTGGGGGGGAGGTCAGCCAGCTTTCACAATCCCCCCTTCGGGCCTGGCATGCCCAGATTGCCAGGCCCGTTATGTAATTTACGATTAAGCTGAAGAGACAGGTACTGAGTTGTCTTATGAACAGCAGAACCTTTGGTTACAGCATTATACAGACATTTTGCACGTTGTATTACTATTTAAACAATATATAGAAGAACAGACAGAAAATAATTTATTTAACAATTGTACAGAAGAGGCCAGTAAACCATGACCCAAGGTCTGGGAGAAGGTCCTCAAAATTAAAGGTGTGATTAAAAGATACAGCATGAAAAACAACAGCAGCGTTCTTAATAGCCTGTAAATTCTGTTTAATTAAACCAGAGTGATTAACATAAAAGCAACATTTTTTTTCGATGCAAGCACAAGCCCCCCCAATTTAGCATTTATGGCGTTCAGCACACGTCTATTTTGCATAGCTACTTTTGCTACTTTATTAATTTTTTGTTGCAACTTTTGGAAAGCGTTTATTGATGCATTAGCTGCTTTTTTAAGCTCTGCAGAAATATTTACAACTGCTTTCTTTAGTTTAGCTACCCCCAGCCCAGGAATGAATGCACGGACAAAGGAATGAAATCCTGTTTGTCTGACAACTAAGGGATTGGGGCACTGACTATAAATTAGTTAGGTATACCAGGTGGTCTAATTTCCCAGATGTTTCGGTGAATAATTCAGTTCCACATGCATTCTCCCCATGGACCCGTAAGGATTCGGTATTTGGAAGCGCACACCCCCTAACTGGTCTAAATGCTTGGAAGGAGGACTGTGAATGTCCACACTTCCACTCAGAAAGTGTCCAAATATGTCGTCATGACCACAGATCAGATGGTATTCCTGATGTGTCAGTAAGGGCAGTGGGCCAAGTCTGGTGCTCAAGATTACTTCGAATAGCCATTAGCTGGTCATTCAGGAAATCCTGAATTTCTAAACATACTAGATTCCACTGCAATGCCTTCCCAGCCTCAGTGATATTTTTTTTTGGTGTAGTACTATATTACATTTGTTATTTATTTATTTTTGATATTTTTAAAAGGCATTAACATTAATAGCCTAGGAGGGGGTGTATTACAGGGTAACAGAGGTGATGGCAGGGGCAACAAGGTGCCTGTGGTACCTGTCATTTTAAATTCAGTTAGGGAGAGGAATAGATACTGAAGGATTTATTCAGAACACAGGGCACAGCCTGTAGAACAAACCCCAAAATCCAATCAATACCATATTCCCAAGCATGGGTCCCACAAATTTTTCCTGCCAGTGTATAATTCTTTGTTTTTTTTACCAGGGTCAGTTTTTAATGTTTTTTTTAGTCAGGAATTCCTGGACTTTGGCAATGTTAGTGGAGTGAGTGTTCTTTTTTTTTTTCCCCGAAACAGTCATGGTTCAGCATCCTACAAGGGAGAGGTTACCAGCACGTCACCCTGTAATGGTTTTGCTGCTTCTAGAAAAATTCAAAGGCACAGTAGATGTGTCAGTGGACAAGGGAGAGGTTACTAGCACTTTACCTTGTATTTTTTCCCTGCTGTCCAGAAGGCACAGTGGAGCTGGAAGGAGAAATAGGCTAATTATTAGTAGGAGAATTTTCCCAAGGGTGAGGGGTCTTTTTGCAGTGAGAATCATGGGTCCATGCAGTCAGTTTTTGGCACTTTACAGTGGTGTTGATAGATAGCAGGACTTAATAAGGGCCTTTTTAGCACAGAGCCAAAGCAGTCTTTCGTTGGTGGACCTTTACATTGATTCAGTCTTTTGGTTCCAAGGAGTGGCAGGGCTGCTAGGGTCTTTGGGTAGCGCTTCTTTACCTGTGAGAAAAGAAACCTAACACATTTCATTAGTGCCTGGCAGTGTTTTGTAGATCTCATAGCTGCTTGGGCACATTTACACACACTCCCTTTTTTTGGTTATTAGCCAAGTTTTAGCTGTGAGCAGTGTCCTTGAATGGAGACAGTGTCTTATTTTTAGCCTGCTAGCTGTTGTTATATTTTTTTTAGTTAACTTTTTTTTTTCCTTTTTGTCTTCTTTTTAACCTACAAAGGAAACTTCTACTCTTTACTTATACACCTTTTCCCAACAACGAACACATAAACATTGCTGTTATACAGTACATTAGTCTTATTACACTGGTCTACAATTTTTGAGAAGTTGCCTGCTTCAGAGATAAAATGTGGTATTTATTATGTATTTTGATGTGATGAATTCAAATATGACAATTAAAACAACTGATTGGCTACTGTTTCTAAGATATTTAAGT